>NW_021255193.1:92976-112297 GCF_002162155.2 Triticum dicoccoides
AGAACAAGCATGGAGATGATGGCATGCGCAAGGGGAACAAGAACGGAGTTACAAGTGATGATTTCAGGACTTTGAAGCCACCATAATGGGTGCATGAAGCCTTGGACGAAATATACAAGATGCCACTTCATAAATTTCGTCCCGAGGCTATTTTAGGTGCTGCGTCACCTTATTATTGGGCCAGGCCCATGTAATTTCGAAATACATAAGTATAGGCTATTTTTAGAGTCCGTATGTGTGGGGAAACAAGAGATAGGGTTGATTTCGGACCCCTCCTGATGAGGACATGACTACCTTGGATATGACCAAAAATATTGCATATATGCATATTTGTCAGGTGATTTCTAGTGCAAACTATTCAATAATCTATTTATGTTATCCAGAACAAAAATACTTCACACACTTTTGTGTTTTGTCTAATTGCAGGTGTATGGGACATTTGTACAATCCACATATGCAGATAAGGAAGAAAGAGATGTTTATTTGCTGTCCAAAAAGTTCTCTCACGTCACTTTTGGCCCAAGAGAAGATAGAGTCCAAGTCTCTCACGTTCTGGATTCAGATTCGGACTGCACAGACACACCTGAATCAAAACGCACACAAGATTTTCATACGGACTCCGAATTGGGTGATTCTTTTTTTTGTTGGAAACTAGATTTCGTGCACTTTCCAACCCAATTGGAATCACCTTAAAATTCGTCCGGAGCGTTGAGTTGTGGACGAAACAATCTGATGCTGCAGCAGAATCCGAGTCAAACTACAAGTCCAAAGGTGTTACATCACCTCCACTTGGGCCCATTGGCCTTGTACGACCTAGATTTAGTTTTAGGCTGCCTTGGGACGTCCTCCCACCTCCTTGGCCTCCACCCCTTGCTCCTATATAAGTAGATCCATCTAGTAACTTTTCCTTGGGATTTGTTTAGTTAAAAGTTAGCCATTGCAACTTCGTGTACTTCGTTTGTGTCCAACGACCAGACCAAGACCGCTTCCGGATCCCCACCATTATCAATACCTCATATATATTTGAAATATTCAGATTGCTTTATCATATTCTTGCTCGTTCTTCGATTGCTTGCAGGAATAGACCTTCGTGGTCAGGCTGACCATGCTTCCGGCCTCGTCAGTAACCTTAGGAGATTGGTTTAGCGATTGCTAAGGCGCAACGTCGTGCACGTTTGTAGTCGAATCGTCAAAGTCGTCTCCATCAAATCGATAGTTATCATCTCATCGAAAGATCGGGACACTGATAGAGGCGGGGGTGTCCCGATCTTTCGATGAGATGATAACTATCGATTTGGTGGAGACGACTTTGACGATCCGACAACGAACGTGCACAACGTTGCGCCTTAGCAATCGCTAAACCAATCTCCTGAGGTTACTGACGATGCTGGAAGCACGGTCAGCCTGACCACGAAGGTCTATTCCTGCAAGCAATCGAAGAACGAGCAAGAATATGATAAAGCAATCTGAATATTGCAAATATATATGAAGTATTGATAATGGTGGGGATCCGGAAGCGGTCTTGGTCTGGTCGTTGGACACAAACGAAGTACACGAAGTTGCAATGGCTAACTTTTAACTAAACAAATCCCAAGGAAAAGCTACTAGATGGATCTACTTATATAGGAGCAAGGGGTGGCGGCCAAGGAGGTGGGAGGACGTCCCAAGGCAGCCTAAAACTAAATCTAGGTCGTACAAGGCCAATGGGCCCAAGTGGAGGTGATGTAACACCTTTGGACTTGTAGTTTGACTCGGATTCTGCTGCAGCATCAGATTGTTTCGTCCACAACTCAACGCTCCGGACGAATTTGAAGGTGATTCCAATTGGGTTGGAAAGTGCACAAAATCTAGTTTCCAACAAAAAAAGAATCACCCAATTTGGAGTCCGTATGAAAAACTTGTGTGCGTTTTGAGTCAGGTGTGTCTGTGCAGTCCGAATCTGAATCCAGAACGTGAGAGACTTGGACTCTATCTTCTCTTGGGCCAAAAGTGACGTGAGAGAACTTTTTGGACAGCAAATAAACATCTCTTTCTTCCTTATCTTCATATGTGGATTGTACAAATGTCCCATACACCTGCAATTAGACAAAACACAAAAGTGTGTGAAGTATTTTTGTTCTGGATAACATAAATATATTATTGAATAGTTTGCACTAGAAATCACCTGACAAATATGCATATATGCAATATTTTTGGTCATATCCAAGGTAGTCATGTCCTCATCATCCTCCCCTTCTTGAAAATAAAGCCGTCCTCGGCGTTGCTTAATCTGAAATGTGGCTAACAAAAGAGACAAGGTGTACATGTTGTATATGTATATGTCATCCATTTTTACTTCCCTTGATTTTTGCATATATGACACATGAATAGATGAGTAACTTGCATAGTTCATAAAATCTAAAGCCAAAAAATTAGCACAAGAAGTAGAAGGCATGAAAATATTGCAACTCAGTTTGCACATATAAGTGAAGCTCTTATTTATTTCAAAAGATTGACAATGTTTATCATTAAACCATCCCAACATTGGTGAATAAACCTTACTTGCATCAAATTTACATGCTACAACATGCTTAAATAAGCAAACATGCAATAAGTCATTCAACACAGAATCATCACCAAGATTAGAGGTCATATCAAAATGATTAAACATTGGTTCTTTTGCATCAATAGTTAATTCAATGGGTGCACTCAAAATTGTTGGTATTTCAGTTGTTTGATCACATGGCAAAGTCAAATTATCAATGTAGTCCTCTAAAATAGGTGGTGTGATCAAAGTAGTGGGTAGCTCATCAGATGGTGCATTCAAATTGACAAGGCATTCATCATTCTCATGTAGAGATGGAAGATCAGTACCTTTGTCATTACCTCTTATGATCAACTCAGATGATGTAGCCACTCTCGGGGGCGATGTGTCACATGGTGCATTCAAAATAGTATGCCTAGTAGTTGAAGGAACAATCATATCAACTCTTGGAATGTGCACCGTGCGCTTGTTCTCCTCGTGGCCAACACGTCGTTTTATTTCCTGTTCAGCTTTGCAAGCAAGATGAAACAAATGGTCCATAGGATAACACTCTTCATGAATTAGTATCTCTTGAATATCACAGTTTAATCCTCCCCAAAATCTATCCATAAAATCATCTTCACTTTCTTCTAAAGAGGAATGCAACAAGGTAGTTTGTAAATCATCATAATATTTTGTTACAGTTTCACTACCTTGTTTTAAGTGTTGCAACTTCTTAATCATGTCACGAGTATAATAAGAAGGGACGAAAGTATGTCGCATGGCAAGTTTCAAATCATCCCAAGTAGTAGGTATATAATCAGGGTGTAACCGACAATATTCACTCCACCAAACCAAAGCATAACCAGTGAAAGAACCAACCGCAACCTTAACCTTTTTATGTTCATCGAAATTATGGGAAGCAAATATATTTTTTATGTCGAACTCCCATTCAATATATAAAGCAGGTTTAAAACGGCCATTAAATGGTGGTATAGATACATTAACCTGATCATGTGCATTTGGATGTTTGCGCACCTCTCGTGACGGTTGTGGTATTTGCAAAGGTGGTGGCACGTCTCCCGCGATCGACAAAGCCCATGAATTGACTCTGGATCCTGTCATGATTAGTAGAACAAGAAACAAAACCCAAAAATAATGTTCCTATAACTACTAGGATGTGGTGGTAAAACTCTCACAATAAAGCAAATATCAATGTCTTACAAGTTCTTACCATGCAGCAAGCGGTGATCGGCAACCAGTGGTGTCAAGTAACTCCGAATATTGAGTAAAGCGATTGCCAGGGGAGCGTACGTATACACGGTGTAGAAATATGTGGAGCTGGGTTGGCTATATATGGTAGCAAAAGATTAGCAATAATCAATTCAAAGATGCAATGTTGAATAAACGCTCAACGACGGTACTGTGCTGGTCCTAGGCTAGACCGGACTAGAGACGCGAGCCTAGAACACTAATGAGGTCACGGCGTAGCACAACTAGCATCAATGAAGGATACTAAGTAGCTCTTGACAGCAAGATATAAGTGAAGATCACAACGGCAGTGAAGATAATGATGAAAAACAACTGCCAAGCAGGATATACAACAACTCTCTCTCCAACTTTCCTCTTGAAAAGTTTGAGACAATTTTCTGATAAATTCTTTCAAAGAATGCTACTAACTCAAGCTTTCCAATGCAAAAAGAATCACTCAATTCCGAGTTGATATGAGGAGTCAAAGAATTCTAAAACTGGCCTGAAAAATTGGAACAAGTTGTGTTCACGAACTTCGGAGGGCAAAAAGACCTATTTAGAAGCCGATTTTGAGATGTCAAATATTGAACTAGCTTCTGCAACTATTTAGATGCGGCTCGTCGCTATCTTTAATTTGAGTACTCACGGAGCCAAAACTGACTTCGTATGTGATAGAGGCAAAGGTGTCCCGTCTTTCGATGAGATGGTGGATTTCGCTTTGGTGGAAGTCGACTTTGACGATACGACTACGAACGTGCGAGGACGTCGCGCCTTAGCAATCGCTAAACCAACTCCGAGAGGTTATTGACCACGCCGGAGCACGATCAACCTGACCACGAGGGTCTGTTTCCTGCGAGCAAACGAAGAACAAGCAAGAAACTAAGATTGCAATCTGGATATTGCGAATATAAGATGAAAGCTTTATTGATCAAGGTGGGGTTCTGTGACGCCTTTGTCTGGTCGTTGAACACAAACGAAGTACGCGAAGTTGCAGCTATGGCGAACTTTTAATCTAAACAAAACCCAAAGTCTAAACGATGCCCTAAGGGCTGTATATATGGAGGAAGAGGGGGGAATTTCGTGGCCCTTGGTGGAGGAGTCCGAAATCAACCCTATCTCTTGTTTCCCCACACATACGGACTCTAAAAATAGCCTATACTTATGTATTTCGAAATTACATGGGCCTGGCCCAATAATAAGGTGACGCAGCACCTAAAATAGCCTCGGGACGAAATTTATGAAGTGGCATCTTGTATATTTCGTCCAAGGCTTCATGCACCCATTTTGGGCCTAAACGGAGCTTTGATTTGCGCAAATCAGGAAATCTATCCTTACGCAAATGTAACCAAACAAGATCTCCAGGTGCAAACACAACATGTTTTCTACCCTTATCTCCAGCAAGTTTATATTTAGCATTCATACGCTCAATGTTTTCCTTAGTTAACTCATGCATTTTTAAAATCAATTCAGCACGTTGTTTAGCATCAAAATTAACCTTCTCCGAAGATGGAAGAGGCAACAAATCAATAGGTGCACGAGGTAGGAAACCATACACAACTTCAAAAGGGCACATCTTAGTAGTAGAATGCAATGAACGATTATAAGCAAATTCAATATGAGGCAAGCATTCCTCCCACATTTTCTTATTATTCTTCAAAACAGCCCTAAGCATAGTAGACAACGTTCTATTGACTACTTCAGTTTGTCCATCAGTTTGGGGGTGACAAGTAGTACTAAAAAGCAGTTTAGTCCCCAACTTAGCCCATAAACATCTCCAAAAGTGGCTAAGAAATTTAGTATCACGATCTGAAACAATAGTATTTGGCACACCATGCAAGCGAATAATTTCACGAAAGAACAAATCAGCAACATTAACAGCATCATCGCTTTTATGACATGGTATAAATGATAGAGGCGAGGGTCCCGATCTTTCGATGAGATGATAACTATCGATTTGGTGGAGACGACTTTGACAATTCGACTACAAACATGCACGACGTTGCGCCTTAGCAATCGCTAAACCAATCTCCTGAGGTTACTGACGATGCTGGAAGCACGGTCAGCCTGACCACGAAGGTCTATTCCTGCAAGCAATCGAAGAACGAGCAAGAATATGATAAAGCAATCTGAATATTGCAAATATATATGAAGTATTGATAATGGTGGGGATCCGGAAGCGGTCTTGGTCTGGTCGTTGGACACAAACGAAGTACACGAAGTTGCAATGGCTAACTTTTAACTAAACAAATCCCAAGGAAAAGCTACTAGATGGATCTACTTATATAGGAGCAAGGGGTGGCGGCCAAGGAGGTGGGAGGACGTCCCAAGGCAGCCTAAAACTAAATCTAGGTCGTACAAGGCCAATGGGCCCAAGTGGAGGTGATGTAACACCTTTGGACTTGTAGTTTGACTCGGATTCTGCTGCAGCATCAGATTGTTTTGTCCACAACTCAACGCTCCGGACGAATTTGAAGGTGATTCCAATTGGGTTGGAAAGTGAACGAAATCTTGTTTCCAACAAAAAAAAGAATCACCCAATTCGGAGTCCGTATGAAAAACTTGTGTGCGTTTTGAGTCAGGTATGTCTGTGCAGTCCGAATCTGAATCCAGAACGTGAGAGACTTGGACTCTATCTTCTCTTGGGCCAAAAGTGACATGAGAGAACTTTTTGGACAGCAAATAAACATCTCTTTCTTCCTTATCTTCATATGTGGATTGTATAAATGTCCCATACACCTGCAATTAGACAAAACACAAAAGTGTGTGAAGTATTTTTGTTCTGGATAACATAAATAGATTATTGAATAGTTTGCACTAGAAATCACCTGACAAATATGCATATATGCAATATTTTTGGTCATATCTAAGGTAGTCATGTACTCATCATCCTCCCCTTCTTGAAAATAAAGCCGTCCTCGGCGTTGCTTAATCTGAAATGTGGCTAACAAAAGAGACAAGGTGTACATGTTGTATATGTATATGCCATCAATTTTTACTTCCCTTGATTTTTGCATATATGACACATGAATAGATGAGTAACTTGCATAGTTCATAAAATCTAAAGCCAAAAAATTAGCACAAGAAGTAGAAGGCATGAAAATATTGCAACTCAGTTTGCACATATAAGTGAAGCTCTTATTCATTTCAAAAGATTGACAATGTTCATCATTAAACCATCCCAACATTGGTGAATAAACCTTACTTGCATCAAATTTACATGCTACAACATGCTTAAATAAGCAAACATGCAATAAGTCATTCAACACAGAATCATCACCAAGATTAGAGGTCATATCAAAATAATTAAACATTGGTTCTTTTGCATCAATAGTTAATTCAATGGGTGCACTCAAAATTGTTGGTATTTCAGTTGTTTGATCACATGGCAAAGTCAAATTATCAACGTAGTCCTCTAAAATAGGTGGTGTGATCAAAGTAGTGGGTAGCTCATCAGATGGTGCATTCAAATTGACAAGGCATTCATCATTCTCATGTAGAGATGGAAGATCAGTACCTTTGTCATTACCTCTTATGATCAACTCAGATGATGTAGCCACTCTCGGGGGCGATGTGTCACATGATGGAGGTGATGTAGTCCTGACAACAACGGATTTGGTTGTCATAGTATGCCTAGTAGTTGAAGGAACAATCATATCAACTCTTGGAATGTGCACCGTGCGCTTGTTCTCCTCGTGGCCAACACGTCGTTTTATTTCCTGTTCAGCTTTGCAAGCAAGATGAAACAAATGGTCCATAGGATAACACTCTTCATGAATTAGTATCTCTTGAATATCACGGTTTAATCCTCCCCAAAATCTATCCATAAAATCATCTTCACTTTCTTCTAAAGAGGAATGCAACAAGGTAGTTTGTAAATCATCATAATATTTTGTTACAGTTTCACTACCTTGTTTTAAGTGTTGCAACTTCTTAATCATGTCACGAGTATAATAAGCAGGGACGAAAGTATGTCGCATGGCAAGTTTCAAATCATCCCAAGTAGTAGGTATATAATCAGGTTGTAACCGACAATATTCACTCCACCAAACCAAAGCATAACCAGTGAAAGAACCAACCGCAACCTTAACCTTTTTATGTTCATCGAAATTATGGGAAGCAAATATATTTTTTATGTCGAACTCCCATTCAATAAATAAAGCAGGTTTAAAACTATCGATTTGGTGGAGACGACTTTGACGATCCGACTACAAACGTGCACGACGTTGCGCCTTAGCAATCGCTAAACCAATCTCCTAAGGTTACTGACGATGCTGGAAGCACGGTCAGCCTGACCACGAAGGTCTATTCCTGCAAGCAATCGAAGAACGAGCAAGAATATGATAAAGCAATCTGAATATTGCAAATATATATGAAGTATTGATAATGGTGGGGATCCGTAAGCGGTCTTGGTCTGGTCGTTGGACACAAACGAAGTACACGAAGTTGCAATGGCTAACTTTCAAATCATCCCAAGTAGTAGGTATATAATCAGGGTGTAACCGACAATATTCACTCCACCAAACCAAAGCATAACCAGTGAAAGAACCAACCGCAACCTTAACCTTTTTATGTTCATTGAAATTATGGGAAGCAAATATATTTTTTATGTCGAACTCCCATTCAATATATAAAGCAGGTTTAAAACGGCCATTAAATGGTGGTATAGATACATTAACCTGATCATGTGCATTTGGATGTTTGTGCACCTCTCGTGACGGTTGTGGTATTTGCAAAGGTGGTGGCACGTCTCCCGCGATCGGCAAAGCCCATGAATTGACTCTGGATCCTGTCATGATTAGTAGAACAAGAAACAAAACCCAAAAATAATGTTCCTATAACTACTAGGATGTGGTGGTAAAACGCTCACAGTAAAGCAAATATCAATGTCTTACAAGTTCTTACCATGCAGCAGGCGGTGATCGGCAACCAGCGGTGTCAAGTAACTCCGAATATTGAGTAAAGCGATTGCTAGGGGAGCATACATATACACGGTGTAGAAATATGTGGAGCTGGGTTGGCTATATATGGTAGCAAAAGATTAGCAATAATCAATTCAAAGATGCAATGTTGAATAAACGCTCAACGACGGTACTGTGCTGGTCCTAGGCTAGACCGGACTAGAGACGCGAGCCTAGAACACTAATAAGGTCACGGCGTAGCACAACTAGCATCAATGAAGGATACTAAGTAGCTCTTGACAGCAAGATATAAGTGAAGATCACAACGGCAGTGAAGATAATGATGAAAAACAACTGCCAAGCAGGATATACAACAACTCTCTCTCCAACTTTCCTCTTGAAAAGTTTGAGACAATTTTCTGATAAATTCTTTCAAAGAATGCTACTAACTCAAGCTTTCCAATGCAAAAAGAATCACTCAATTCCGAGTTGATATGAGGAGTCAAAGAATTCTAAAACTGGCCTGAAAAATTGGAACAAGCTGTGTTCACGAACTTCGGAGGGCAAAAAGACCTATTTAGAAGCCGATTTTGAGGTGTCAAATATTGAACTAACTTCTGCAACTATTTAGATGCGGCTCGTCGCTATCTTCAATTTGAGTACTCACGGAGCCAAAACGGACTTCGTATGAGGAAGATACACCTGTTTTACTGAACAGTGCGCAAAACAGATTCCAATCCGAATTCAGGTACGAGATTGATTCTAGATAGATCCAATTTTTTTTTCTTCTCTCTTTTTTTTTCTCACGCCTTTTTTTTTCTTCTCCCTCTTTTTCTTTTTTTTCTTTCCTTTTTTCTCTCTTTTTTTTTCTTTATCTTCTTTTTCTCCCTCTTTCCAAGACAAAGTAGATAAGATGCAGATTCGATCAGGCGAAGATGTGAGTGACCTCAACTATGATTATGACAATAAACAGTGCGTAGCACGTGGTGGAAATTGGTGGATTGGATGGTGGATAGCGGATGGGATAATGATGCAGCGGCTGCATGACTAATGTGAACAGAACTCGAAACTCTAAAGGAACTAGACACTAAGACCAGCAACTCGACACGGCGATGCAACCGATAATTCAATAATGCAAACAATAAAAAGAAAATTGCAAAGGCTCAGTCTGGCTAGGACACAGGATGAATAGATCTAACTTTTGTTTTGTGGCTTTTCCTTGGACAATAGGTAAGAAAATAAATCTAATCTAGGAAAAACTGGAAATTCTCACCGAGCAACCTGAAAACTGATACCACTTGATAGAGGCGGGGGTGTCCCGATCTTTCGATGAGATGATAACTATCGATTTGGTGGAGACGACTTTGACGATCCGACTACGAACGTGCACAACGTTGCGCCTTAGCAATCACTAAACCAATCTCCTGAGGTTACTGACGATGCTGGAAGCACGGTCAGCCTGACCACGAAGGTCTATTCCTGCAAGCAATCGAAGAACGAGCAAGAATATGATAAAGCAATCTGAATATTGCAAATATATATGAAGTATTGATAATGGTGGGGATCCGGAAGAGGTCTTGGTCTCGTCATTGGACACAAACGAAGTACACGAAGTTGCAATGGCTAACTTTTAACTAAACAAATCCCAAGGAAAAGCTACTAGATGGATCTACTTATATAGGAGCAAGGGGTGGCGGCCAAGGAGGTGGGAGGACGTCCCAAGGCAGCCTAAAACTAAATCTAGGTCGTACAAGGCCAATGGGCCCAAGTGGAGGTGATGTACACCTTTGGACTTGTAGTTTGACTCGGATTCTGCTGCAGCATCAGATTGTTTTGTCCACAACTCAACGCTCCGGACGAATTTGAAGGTGATTCCAATTGGGTTGGAAAGTGAACGAAATCTAGTTTTCAATAAAAAAAGAATCACCCAATTCGGAGTCCGTATGAAAAACTTGTGTGCGTTTTGAGTCAGGTATGTCTGTGCAGTCCGAATCTGAATCCAGAACGTGAGAGACTTGGACTCTATCTTCTCTTGGGCCAAAAGTGACGTGAGAGAACTTTTTGGACAGCAAATAAACATCTCTTTCTTCCTTATCTTCATATGTGGATTGTACAAATGTCCCATACACCTGCAATTAGACAAAACACAAAAGTGTGTGAAGTATTTTTGTTCTGGATAACATAAATAGATTATTGAATAGTTTGCACTAGAAATCACCTGACAAATATGCATATATGCAATATTTTTGGTCATATCTAAGGTAGTCATGTCCTCATCAGACACCCCCGCCTCTATCAAGTGGTATCAGTTTTCAGGTTGCTCGGTGAAAATTTTCAGTTTTCCTAGATTAGATTTATTTTCTTACCTATTGTCTAAGAAAAATCCACAAAAAAGAGTTAGATCTATTCATCCTTTGTCCAAGCCAGTTTGAGCCTTTGCAATTTTCTTTTCATTGCTTGCATAGTTGAATTATCGGTTGCATCGTCGTGTCGAGTTGCTGGTTTTAGTGTCTAGGTCGTTTAGAGTTTCGAGTTCTGTTCACATTAGTCACGTCGCCGCTGCATCGTTATCCCTTCCGCTGTCCACCACCCATCCATCAATTTCCTCCACGTGCTACCCACTGTTCATTGTCATAATCATAGTTGAGATCGTTCCCATCTTCGCTTGATCCAATCTACATCTTATCTAGTTTTTTTTTTGGAAAGAGGGAGAGAGAAAAAAAGATAGAGAAAAAAAACGAGAGAAAAAAAAAGTAAAAAAAAAGTAAGAGAAAAAAAAGAAAGGAAAAGAAAAAAAGTGTGAGAAAAAAAAGAGAGGAGAAAAAAAACAAAATTCGGATCTATCTAGACTCAATCTCGTAGTTGAATTCGAATTGGAATCTGTTTTGCGCACTGTTCAGTAAAACAGGTGTATGTTCCTCATACGAAGTCCGTTTTGCCTCCGTGAGTACTCAAATTGAAGCTAGCGACGAGCCGCATCTAAATAGTTGCAGAAGCTAGTTCAACATTTGACACCTCAAAATCGGCTTCTAAATAGGTCTTTTTGCCCTCCGAAGTTCATGAACACAGCTTGTTCCAATTTTTCAGGCCAGTTTTAGAATTCTTTGACTCCTCATATCAACTCGGAATTGAGTGATTCTTTTTGCATTGGGAAGCTTGAGTTACTAACATTCTTTGAAAGAAATTATCAGAAAATTGTCTCAAACTTTTCAAGAGGAAAGTTGGAGAGAGAGTTGTTGTATATCCTGCTTGGCAGTTGTTTTTCATCATTATCTTCACTGCCGTTGTGATATTCACTTATATCTTGCTGTCAAGAGCTACTTAGTATCCTTCATTGATGCTAGTTGTGCTACGCGGTGACCTCATTAGTGTTCTAGGCTCGCGTCTCTAGTACGGTCTTGCCTAGGACCAGCACAGTACCGTCGTTGAGCGTTTATTCAACATTGCATCTTTGAATTGATTATTGCTAATCTTTTGCTACCATATATAGCCAACCCAGCTCCACATATTTCTACACCGTGTATACGTACGCTCCCCTGGCAATCGCTTTACTCAATATTCGGAGTTACTTGACACCGCTGGTTGCCGATCACCGCCTGCTGCATGGTAAGAACTTGTAAGACATTGATATTTGCTTTACTGTGAGCGTTTTACCACCACATCCTAGTAGTTATAGGAACATTATTTTTGGGTTTTGTTTCTTGTTCTACTAATCATGACAGGATCCAGAGTCAATTCATGGGCTTTGTCGATCGCGGGAGACGTGCCACCACCTTTGCAAATACCACAACCGTCACGAGAGGTGCACAAACATCCAAATGCACATGATCAGGTTAATGTATCTATACCACCATTTAATGCCAATTTTAAACCTGCTTTATATATTGAATGGGAGTTCGACATAAAAAATATATTTGCTTCCCATAATTTCAATGAACATAAAAAGGTTAAGGTTGCGGTTGGTTCTTTCACTGGTTATGCTTTGGTTTGGTGGAGTGAATATTGTCGGTTACACCCTGATTATATACCTACTACTTGGGATGATTTGAAACTTGCCATGCGACATACTTTCGTCCCTGCTTATTATACTCGTGACATGATTAAGAAGTTGCAACACTTAAAACAAGGTAGTGAAACTGTAACAAAATATTATGATGATTTACAAACTACCTTGTTGCATTCCTCTTTAGAAGAAAGTGAAGATGATTTTATGGATAGATTTTGGGGAGGATTAAACCGTGATATTCAAGAGATACTAATTCATGAAGAGTGTTATCCTATGGACCATTTGTTTCATCTTGCTTGCAAAGCTGAACAGGAAATAAAACGACGTGTTGGCCACGAGGAGAACAAGCGCACGGTGCACATTCCAAGAGTTGATATGATTGTTCCTTCAACTACTAAGCATACTATGACAACCACATCCGTTGTTGTCAGGACTACATCACCTCCACCATGTGACACATCGCCCCCGAGAGTGGCTACATCATCTAAGTTGATCATAAGAGGTAATGACAAAGGTACTGATCTTCCATCTCTACATGAGAATGATGAATGCCTTGTCAATTTGAATGCACCATCTGATGAGCTACCCACTACTTTGATCACACCACCTATTTTAGAGGACTACGTTGATAATTTGACTTTGCCATGTGATCAAACAACTGAAATACCAACAATTTTGAGCGCACCCATTGAATTAACTATTGATGCAAAAGAACCAATGTTTAATTATTTTGATATGACCTCTAATCTTGGTGATGATTCTGTGTTGAATGACTTATTGCATGTTTGCATATTTAAGCATGTTGTAGCATGTAAATTTGATGCAAGTAAGGTTTATTCACCAATGTTGGGATGGTTTAATGATGAACATTGTCAATCTTTTGAAATGAATAAGAGCTTCACTTATATGTGCAAACTGAGTTGCAATATTTTCATGCCTTCTACTTCTTGTGCTAATTTTTTGGCTTTAGATTTTATGAACTATGCAAGTTACTCATCTATTCATGTGTCATATATGCAAAAATCAAGGGAAGTAAAAATGGATGACATATACATATACAACATGTACACCTTGTCTCTTTTGTTAGCCATATTTCAGATTAAGCAACGCCGAGGATGATGAGGACATGACTACCTTGGATATGACCAAAAATATTGCATATATGCATATTTGTCAGGTGATTTCTAGTGCAAACTATTCAATAATCTATTTGTGTTATCCAGAACAAAAATACTTCACACACTTTTGTGTTTTGTCTAATTGCAGGTGTATGGGACATTTGTACAATCCACATATGAAGATAAGGAAGAAAGAGATGTTTATTTGCTGTCCAAAAAGTTCTCTCACGTCACTTTTGGCCCAAGAGAAGATAGAGTCCAAGTCTCTCACGTTCTGGATTCAGATTCGGACTGCACAGACATACCTGACTCAAAACACACACAAGTTTTTCATACGGACTCTGAATTGGGTGATTCTTTTTTTGTTGGAAACTAGATTTCGTGCACTTTCCAACCCAATTGGAATCACCTTCAAATTCGTCCGGAGCGTTGAGTTGTGGACGAAACAATCTGATGCTGCAGCAGAATCCGAGTCAAACTACAAGTCCAAAGGTGTTACATCACCTCCACTTGGGCCCATTGGCCTTGTACGACCTAGATTTAGTTTTAGGCTGCCTTGGGACGTCCTCCCACTTCCTTGGCCGCCACCCCTTGCTCCTATATAAGTAGATCCATCTAGTAGCTTTTCCTTGGGATTTGTTTAGTTAAAAGTTAGCCATTGCAACTTCATGTACTTCGTTTGTGTCCAACGACCAGACCAAGACCGCTTACGGATCCCCACCTTTATCAATACTTCATATATACTCGCAATATTCAGATTGCTTTTATCATATTCTTGCTTGTTCTTCGATTGCTTGCAGGAATAGACCTTCGTGGTCAGGTTGATTGTGCTCCGGCCTGGTCAATAACCTCTCGGAGTTGGTTTAGCGATTGCTAAGGCGCAACGTCGTGCACGTTTGTAGTCGGATCGTCAAAGTCGTCTCCACCAAATCGATAGTTATCATCTCATCGAAAGATCGGGACACCCTCGCCTCTATCAGAGGACGGCTTTATTTTCAAGAAGGGGAGGATGATGAGGACATGACTACCTTGGATATGACCAAAAATATTGCATATATGCATATTTGTCAGGTGATTTCTAGTGCAAACTATTCAATAATCTATTTATGTTATCCAGAACAAAAATACTTCACACACTTTTGTGTTTTGTCTAACTGCAGGTGTATGGGACATTTGTACAATCCACATATGAAGATAAGGAAGAAAGAGATGTTTATTTGCTGTCCAAAAAGTTCTCTCACGTCACTTTTGGCCCAAGAGAAGATAGAGTCCAAGTCTCTCACGTTCTGGATTCAGATTCGGACTGCACAGACACACCTGACTCAAAACGCACACAAGTTTTTCATACGGACTCCGAATTGGGTGATTCTTTTTTTTGTTGGAAACTAGATTTCGTGCACTTTCCAACTGATAGAGGCGGGGGTGTCCCGATCTTTCGATGAGATGATAACTATCGATTTGGTGGAGACGACTTTGACGATTCGACTACAAACGTGCACGACGTTGCGCCTTAGCAATCGCTAAACCAACTCCGAGAGGTTATTGACCACGCCAGAGCATAATCAACCTGACCACGAAGGTCTATTCCTGCAAGCAATCGAAGAACAAGCAAGAATATGATTAAGCAATCTGAATATTGCGAATATAGATGAAGTATTGATAAAGGTGGGGATCTGTAAACGGTCTTGGTCTGGTCGTTGGACACAAACAAAGTACACGAAGTTGCAATGGCTAACTTTTAACTAAAAAAATCCCAAGGAAAAGCTACTAGATGGATCTACTTATATAGGAGCAAGGGGTGGCGGCCAAGGAGGTGGGAGGACGTCCCAAGGCAGCCTAAAACTAACCCTAGGTCGTACAAGGCTCATGGGCCCAAGTGGAGGTGATGTAACACCTTTGGACTTGTAGTTTGACTCGGATTCTGCTGCAGCATCAGATTGTTTCGTCCACAACTCAACGCTCCGGATGAATTTGAAGGTGATTCCAATTGGGTTGGAAAGTGCACGAAATCTAGTTTCCAACAAAAAAAGAATCACCCAATTCGGAGTCCGTATGAAAAACTTGTGTGCGTTTTGAGTCAGGTGTGTCTGTGCAGTCCGAATCTGAATCCAGAACGTGAGAGACTTGGACTCTATCTTCACTTGGGCCAAAAGTGACGTGAGAGAACTTTTTGGACAGCAAATAAACATCTCTTTCTTCCTTATCTTCATATTTGGATTGTACAAATGTCCCATACACCTGCAATTAGACAAAACACAAAAGTGTGTGAAGTATTTTTGTTCTGGATAACATAAATAGATTATTGAATAGTTTGCACTAGAAATCACCTGACAAATATGCATATATGCAATATTTTTGGTCATATCCAAGGTAGTCATGTCCTCATCATCCTCCCCTTCTTGAAAATAAAGTCGTCCTCGGCGTTGCTTAATCTGAAATGTGGCTAACAAAAGAGACAAGGTGTACATGTTGTATATGTATATGTCATCCATTTTTACTTCCCTTGATTTTTGCATATATGACACATGAATAGATGAGTAACTTGCATAGTTCATAAAATCTAAAGCCAAAAAATTAGCACAAGAAGTAGAAGGCATGAAAATATTGCAACTCAGTTTGCACATATAAGTGAAGCTCTTATTCATTACAAAAGATTGACAATGTTCATCATTAAACCATCCCAACATTGGTGAATAAACCTTACTTGCATCAAATTTACATGCTACAACATGCTTAAATAAGCAAACATGCAATAAGTCATTCAACACAGAATCATCACCAAGATTAGAGGTCATATCAAAATGATTAAACATTGGTTCTTTTGCATCAATAGTTAATTCAATGGGTGCACTCAAAATTGTTGGTATTTCAGTTGTTTGATCACATGGCAAAGTCAAATTATCAACATAGTCCTCTAAAATAGGCGGTGTGATCAAAGTAGTGGGTAGCTCATCAGATGGTGCATTCAAATTGACAAGGCATTCATCATTCTCATGTAGAGATGGAAGATCAGTACCTTTGTCATTACCTCTTATGATCAACTCAGATGATGTAGCCACTATCGGGGGCGATGTGTCACATGGTGGAGGTGATGTAGTCCTGACAACAACGGATGTGGTTGTCATAGTATGCCTAGTAGTTGAAGGAACAATCATATCAACTCTTGGAATGTGCACCGTGCGCTTGTTCTCCTCGTGGCCAACACATCGTTTTATTTCCTGTTCAGCTTTGCAAGCAAGATGAAACAAATGGTCCATAGGATAACACTCTTCATGAATTAGTATCTCTTGAATATCACGGTTTAATCCTCCCCAAAATCTATCCATAAAATCATCTTCACTTTCTTCTAAAGAGGAATGCAACAAGGTAGTTTGTAAATCATCATAATATTTTGTTACAGTTTCACTACCTTGTTTTAAGTGTTGCAACTTCTTAATCATGTCACGAGCATAATAAGCAGGGACGAAAGTATGTCGCATGGCAAGTTTCAAATCATCCCAAGTAGTAGGTATATAATCAGGGTGTAACCGACAATATTCACTCCACCAAACCAAAGCATAACCAGTGAAAGAACCAACCGCAACCTTAACCTTTTTATGCTCATTGAAATTATGGGAAGCAAATATATTTTTTATGTCGAACTCCCATTCAATATATAAAGCAGGTTTAAAACGGCCATTAAATGGTGGTATAGATACATTAACCTGATCATGTGCATTTGGATGTTTGTGCACCTCTCGTGACGGTTGTGGTATTTGCAAAGGTGGTGGCACGTCTCCCGCGATCGACAAAGCCCATGAATTGACTCTGGATCCTGTCATGATTAGTAGAACAAGAAACAAAACCCAAAAATAATGTTCCTATAACTACTAGGATGTGGTGGTAAAACGCTCACAGTAAAGCAAATATCAATGTCTTACAAGTTCTTACCATGCAGCAGGCGGTGATCGGCAACCAGTGGTGTCAAGTAACTCCGAATATTGAGTAAAGCGATTGCCAGGGGAGCGTACGTATACACGGTGTAGAAATATGTGGAGCTGGGTTGGCTATATATGGTAGCAAAAGATTAGCAATAATCAATTCAAAGATGCAATGTTGAATAAACGCTCAACGACGGTACTGTGCTGGTCCTAGGCTAGACCGGACTAGAGACGCGAGCCTAGAACACTAATGAGGTCACGGCGTAGCACAACTAGCATCAATGAAGGATACTAAGTAGCTCTTGACCACAAGATATAAGTGAAGATCACAACGGCAGTGAAGATAATGATGAAAAACAACTGCCAAGCAGGATATACAACAACTCTCTCTCCAACTTTCCTCTTGAAAAGTTTGAGACAATTTTCTGATAAATTCTTTCAAAGAATGCTACTAACTCAAGCTTTCCAATGCAAAAAGAATCACTCAATTCCGAGTTAATATGAGGAGTCAAAGAATTCTAAAAGTGGCCTGAAAAATTGGAACAAGCTGTGTTCACGAACTTCGGAGGGCAAAAAGACCTATTTAGAAGCCAATTTTGAGGTGTCAAATATTGAACTAGCTTCTGCAACTATTTAGATGCGGCTCGTCGCTAGCTTCAATTTGAGTACTCACGGAGGCAAAACGGACTTCGTATGAGGAAGATACACCTGTTTTACTGAACTGTGCGCAAAACAGATTCCAATCCGAATTCAGGTACGAGATTGATTCTAGATAGATCCGATTTTTTTTCTTCTCTCTTTTTTTTTCTCACGTTTTTTTTTCTTTTTTTTCTCTCTTTTTTTTCTCTCTTTTTTTTCTCTCTCTTTTTTCTCTCCCTCTTTCCAAGACAAACTAGATAAGATGCAGATTGGATCAGGTGAAGATGTGAATGACCTCAACTATGATTATGACAATGAACAGTGCATAGCACGTGGTGGAAATTAATAGATGGGATGGTGGACAGCGGAACGGATAATGATGCAGCGGCGGCGTGACTAATGTGAACAGAACTCGAAACTCTAAAGGAACTAGACACTAAGACCAGCAACTGACACGACGATGCAACCGATAATTCAACTATGCAAGCAATGAATAGAAAATTGCAAAGGCTCAGACTGGCTTGGATAAATGATGAACAGATCTGATGAGGACATCAATACAATTGTTACACCCACAGCCCCTGCTGCTATACATACTGGACCAATTACTAGAGCTCGTGCACGCCAACTAAATTACCAGGTACTTTCGTTTCTTGGTAATGATTCTAATGTTCATGAGAATACGATGCTGCCTAAATTGGATACATTTGTTTTGCTTACAAATGAAGGGCCTAGCTTGGAGAAGGATGAACATTGGAGCAAGAACAAGCATGGAGATGATGGCATGCGCAAGGGGAACAAGAACGGAGTTACAAGTGATGATTTCAGGACTTTGAAGCCACCATAATGGGTGCATGAAGCCTTGGACGAAATATACAAGATGCCACTTCATAAATTTCGTCCCGAGGCTATTTTAGGTGCTGCGTCACCTTATTATTGGGCCAGGCCCATGTAATTTCGAAATACATAAGTATAGGCTATTTTTA
>NW_021255194.1:0-2842 GCF_002162155.2 Triticum dicoccoides
TGGAGTCCAGGAGCCAGACGCCACCGTCGACGACGACCCCTACTACACCGGAGGTGCCTACTACTACGTGCTGCCCGCTGACGACGACCTGGAGTAGTTAGGAGGATCCCAGGCAGGAGGCCTGCGCCTCTTTCGATCTGTATCCCAGTTTGTGCTAGCCTTCTTAAGGCAACTTGTTTAACTTATGTCTGTACTCAGATATTGTTGCTTCCGCTGACTCGTCTATGATCGAGCACTTGTATTCGAGCCCTCGAGGCCCCTGGCTTGTATTATGATGCTTGTATGACTTATTTATGTTTTAGAGTTGTGTTGTGATATCTTCCCGTGAGTCCCTGATCTTGATCGTACACATTTGCATGCATGATTAGTGTACGATTGAATCGGGGGCGTCACAAGTTGGTATCAGAGCCGACTGCCTGTAGGAATCCCCCTTCCACACTCCTTGGCCGAAGTCGAGTCTAGTCACTACAAAACTTTTACTAACATGGCTGTGAGCCTTACGGGCCCACGTCGCCATTGGGTGGTACTAGGATCTTTTACTCCTCAACCATTACTCTGGGACTCTGAACTCTCTTCTATTCGGGTTAAACGATTTTGCTAATAACAAAACTAACTTTAGGTTCTCACGAGTGCTTTCTCCCGGAGAGCCCCTTCAGTCCAGATGGTCACCGACTGCACCAGAAGATTTCGGAGATACTCTTTGATATTCTCTCGAGACTTTGTGCCCATCACTTTTGCTATTCCCGACCACCGATAAATCCTTATGGATAACTACTTACACTTGCCATTCTTACGATCATTCCCCATTGTTCTTGTTATTACAAGATACCCGAAGTTTTCTCTATTGTTCCGAGAATACTTCGTGCCTACTGCCTAGCAGTTCTTTGCCACATGAATACCCCTTCAAATAAATCGCCGCACTTGCCGAGTATCCGCTCATCCCCAGTTGTTCTTGTGTTTCACAAAAGTCTTCAAAAATAATATTCGATCTTCCGAAAATCCTCTGGAGCCTTTGGCTCTTGAAATTCTTGCTTGCTTGCATTATGGTTAATCCCATAACTCTCGTAGTCTTAATGACATTCCTTGTCATTATCATTTTGAGTCTGTTGACTCAATATGTTTGCGAATACACGCAATCATCATTGATCCTTATAAATTACTTTTCCGGCTGAGCTTCCATTCTTTTAACTGGAATTGGTTCTCGACCAATCCAATTGTCGTTGATTATACCCTAAGGCTATTCAACTTATCCATCCCTAACCAGAGCATTGCTTCTGATCCCTTGATTTGGAAATCATAATTCCTTTGCATTTGACAATTGAGTTAGTCAGTTGTTTCTATAATCTGATCTTCTTGCATTCTTCTCCCTCTAGTTGAGTACCGATACTCGTATCAGATCCTTTGTGGACCATCAAGTCCTTTGTTGGATTGTTATCCGACAGTGTCCTTCACATTTGATCACTTTATGAGTTCTTCCCCTGATACATAATGCCTTTGTTAAGTTGTATCCTCCGCTTGGCCAACCTTACTCTGCTTTCGGGCTTGTGTTATTTACTCTTGAAACTTGTGGTATATGCCTCTAAGAAGCCCTATGGGTTGAACATATGCCTTCTCTAAACCGTGTGAACCCGAAAGTTTTCACGAGTCATACACTTCTGGTACTTCACCAGATAAAATTTCAACACTGCATCTTCATCGGACGTGAGAAGTGAATGAAAGGTTATGCATTGGAGAAGTGGGAGTCGACCTTGAATTTGTGTTCATGCCCATGGACCCGATGTACATCTTCTCATCGAAGCTTCTTTTAAAATTAATTATTCCCTTGATATAAGTTCATCTTATATCTGGGGTATGGCCTTTTACAATCGTGGTTCCGACCATGTTCTCTTTTAAATACCATTTCTCGTGCAAGATTAAGCACTTGTCTTCTGTAGAGCAATACCCCCAGTCCGACCCTTACTCTGATCTACCATCGAGTATTACACTTTGGTATCTCGAAAATATCATGGAACTGCATAACTTTTTATGGGTTCTTCGTCAACTGTTATTTCTCACCGATTCCAATTTTCCTAGGTTCTGGGTTGTCGTCAACCGAGAACACCGATATGTGAACCGAGTCTGCACTATGGTTCAACAACTTTTGATAATCTTCTTTATGTACGAGTTTGTACCCGATCGCGTCATTTCTAGCCTGTTCGGCTACATCCTTACCATGCTAATTTTAATTGTGCTACTTGGTCCTTTCCGGAGCACAAATTTCGACGATGAGCTAATCTTGCATCGATCTTCCTCGTCATATCGTTTCACCTTGAACATCAAACTTGAGTTCAAGTTTGTGTCGTACCCTTGGTTCCTATAACCTTTCACTTCATCATTACTTTGACTTGATGTCGTCGCCGATCGATTACATCTGCATGAAATCTCTCGACAATTGTGTCGTGGTCATCATCAACCTTATGAGCTCTTCAAGGAATTCAATTGAATTCATAATGGGTAATACCATCCTTGCCCCTCGATGATTCCTGTTCTCATCGACCACCGTATTGCCTTCCGTTCAACACAACTTGTTCGTGTTTTGTGTAAACCTTGAGATCACTGCTACCCAGCAGTTGATCTTCCTTACCTCGGAAGTATTACCATCTCTTTTTGTCAAGAATGTGGTGAGAATTTCACCACCTCTTAAAAATTCTTGATATCATAATACTTCTTGCCATCTTCGTTCATTCCTTGGTCCCCGTATTGTTTTCAACCGGAATACCGACAATGGAGCTATGACGTGTGAATTCAAAACTTCTAACAACCCTATTGCTTTTAAGTGAATGGGCCATAGTTCATTCTAAGT
>NW_021255195.1:0-387 GCF_002162155.2 Triticum dicoccoides
TGGTTATTAACTATGTTTTGCCAAATGATGAGTTTTTTTTACCATGGGTTGCATTTGTTATGTTCTGTTTACGAGTTCCTGTAAGAGCTGGTACCCAGCAAACTATCGCTTTTGTTAAAGTAGGGATCAACCTTTTGTCAAAAATGGTTATCTACATTTTACAGTATATGCTTACTTGTTGTTCTATTCTTGTATTTAACACTCTGTAACTGCATTTTCTTAGGACTCCATTTTTTCCACTGTGGTGGGCGGTCGTCGATTCGCAATAGGCGGACCAGTCGCGCAACATCGTTGGTGGTCCTCAGTGTCAGGTTTCCTTCATTGTTGGCTTGCTTATTTGATGTGCTTTGCATCTCCTCCCTGCAACATGGTCGGCAACCAGGTCTT
>NW_021255196.1:0-627 GCF_002162155.2 Triticum dicoccoides
CGTTGTTGACACGGGAGGATCCGGCGGAAGAGCATGACCTGGACTATGTTGACAAACTTAAGTTTCTTGCTTATCATGTTCCAGATACACTTCTGGAGTCCGTCTGGCTCCACCGATGAGCCCCAGGACAGGCCCTTCTCCTTCCAGGAAGTGAGCCGCATGGGGATTCCGGATCGAAACTCGGGGCCGCCACCCAGTTGGTGTTGCGCGGCTCGGTGATGTAGAACCACCCCGATTGACACCCCTTTATGGTCTCCACGAAGGAGCCCTCGAGCCATGTAACGTTGGGCATTTTGCCCACCATGGCTCCACCCCATTCCGCTTGTTGGCCGCCAACCACCTTCGGCTTGATATTGAAGGTCTTCAGCCACAGGCCGAAGTGGGGCCGGATGCGGAGGAAGGCCTCGCACACGATGATGAATGCCGAGATGTTGAGGATGAAATTCAGGGCCAGATCATAAAAGTCCACCCCATAATAGAACATAAGGCTGCGGACGAATGGTTGGAGGGGAAACCCCAGTCCGTGGATGAAGTGGGGGAGGAAAACCACCCTTTCATGTGGTTTTGGGGTAGGGACGTTCTGCACCGCGGCTAGTAGCCAGTGCGCGATATCCGCAGCTAAGTATC
>NW_021255197.1:0-385 GCF_002162155.2 Triticum dicoccoides
GGCCGCGTACGCAACGTGCAGGAGTTTCCGGGGAGATGGCCCATGACCCCTGGGGGCATAGGTTTAGTCCGGCGTGCTGGCCTCTCTATTAAGTCTAGGTCGGGTTGCGGTGTATTGTTTGGCCGAGGCCGGGCATGACCCTGGAAAGTGTGTCCGGCCGGAGTTAAGCGAGCGTGGTGGGTAAGTTGGTGCACCCCTGCAGGGAAGAACTAATCTATGCATAGCCTGTCGTACGGTAACGGGCACTTGGAGTTGTATCCCGATCGATACAACTAGAACTGGATACTTGTGATGAGAATTGGATGGTGATGAGTAATGGATTGTGATGGTAACTGGATAGTATGGCTCTGGGATTTCTTTCTCGCAGGGAGTCGAGAAAGGATCT
>NW_021255198.1:0-1043 GCF_002162155.2 Triticum dicoccoides
AACAGACTCCGGTAGGGCGTCAAGCCCTAGCCGTGGAGACAACCACTCCCATGGCAGAAGAGATGCCTTTGGTCCTTGCCGTCGAGCCTCAGGCCTCGGCATGGGCACAGCATACCGTTCAATTTATCCAAATGGGGGAGGTTCCTAAGGAGCAGGAAGAAGCAAAAAAAAGTAGCCCATCGGTCTGCCATGTATCAGTTTGTCGACGACGTTCTGTACAGAAAAAGGCCGAATGGTGTGAAATTGAAGTGCATTCCCCGGGAGGAAGGACTCGAGATATTGGCGGAGATACATGGAGGCGTATGTGGCCCCCACATAGGGTCGAGAGCCCTTGACGGCAAGGCATTCCGGCAAGGTTTCTTCTGGCCCATCGCCCTCCAGGATGCGACGGCGCTACTAAACAAGTGTGAAGCATGCCAGTTCCATTCAAAGAAGCTTCATCAACCGGCGCAAGCTCTCCAAACGATCCCTCTCTCCTGGCCATTCTCGGTCTGGGGGCTCGACATACTGGGCCCCTTTCCCCATGCTGTCGGAGGCTTTGAGTACTTGTAAGTCGCAATCGACCAGTTCACAAAGTGGCCAGAGGTGGAAGCAGTGATGAAGATGACAGCGCAATCAGCCGTCAAGTTCTTCAAGGGACTAGTCTGTCGTTTTGGCGTACCAAACAGAGTCATCACCGACAATGGCATGAAGTTCACGAGCCGCACCTTCATGAAGTACATCTAGGACCTCGGCAGCAAGGTCTGTTTTGCTTCTGTTGCACATCCACGGAGCAACGGCCAAGCTGAGAGGGCCAATGAAGAAGTGTTGCGAGGCCTCCGGACGAAGACTTTTGACAGGCTGCACAAGTGCGGAAGACGCTGGATTGATGAATTGCTGATGGTTCCTTGGTCAATCAGAACGACGCCAATTTGAGCCACCGGCCAGACACCCTTCTCCCTCGTTTATGGGGCAGAAGCAGTTCTCCCCATGGAACTCACATACGGGTCACCCCGATTGCTCGCCTATGATGAGCTTCAGCAAGAGCAATTACGTCAAGACGA
>NW_021255199.1:0-799 GCF_002162155.2 Triticum dicoccoides
AATAATATATTAGCAAATACAGCATATGTGAGGTACCTGCAGTTTTCTAATCTAATGCACCTTGTGTTTCGTGATGATGTAAGAAATATGGCATGCAAGTAACTGTGCTGTACAAGTGTACACACATTTGTTTGTTCGTGAATTAATTGCATGCGTTTCCTAAAAGTAAAGATGGCCCAAACTCAACTCAACTGAATTTTGCATAAATAAATCCTCCTCTATGCATGTGTGTTTGGCCAGTCTAAACTCTTAACCGGAAAAATGCCGTGCTTCAGGGCCGAGCAGAAGATGTCGTCGATGTTGTCGTGTCGTGGGAGAACGACACCAAGCACAAGGCGGCCCTTGACGTGAAGCTCAGAACACAAGAGGTCTGGACTCCGAGTCTCGACCTTGCCTAGTTGCCTTCCTGGCGGACCCTTTAGTTGCAAAGTTCAGATTCAGAGTATGACGTCAGGATATGCTCATGCTCACCTCTTGCGTGACAGAATCATGGTAAAATATTGGAAGCTGTACACATAATAAACATGAAAACAAGCACATGTAACTTGTTATATACTCCTACTAACTAACTCTGTGTACTGATTGTTAGAGTTAAGCACGAATCCAAGATTGCACGGCACATGCATGTGTGCCCTAGTTTGGTTAGTATTGCAAACCGAGTAGGATTAGCAGTACTACACGGAGTAGGATTAGCAGTAGGCTATGCTTAGCATATATATATGCGTCTACCCCCAGCCCTTGTAACACCGATCAGTTGAAAGCAATAAGGAAAACCAAGGCACGTCAAGAGCCTTTGGCA
>NW_021255200.1:0-803 GCF_002162155.2 Triticum dicoccoides
TTGATAGTCCATATCGAGGCCAGCAATGAGGAAGGAAATCAGCTCTCCTTCGGGAAGAGGCTTTCCAGCCATGGCAAGTTCATCTGCGAGTGCACGCATCTGACCGAAGTACGCAGCAGCAGATTGAGAGCCCTTCTGGGCATTGGAGAGGGCGGCACGGCAGTTGTTGGCTCGCGACCTGGACTGGGCAGCAAACATGTTTGCAAGAGCAGTCTAGATGGCGTGGGATTTTTCTAAGGAGGCGACTTGTACCAGAACTTCTGTCGAGAGATTGCGAAGGAGATAGGCTACAAGTTGTTGATCCTGGATGAACCAGGCGGAGTAGGCTGGGTTTGGAACGGTCTGATCTTTGCCTTCAGCGTTCTTTGAGGTGATGGTGGCTGGTGGTTCTGGGATTGTTTGATCTAGGTATCCTAGAAGGCCCGCTCCTATAATCTGAGATCGGGCTTGAGCTCGCCATAGAACATAGTTCGTGCGAGTCAGGGGTTCTGAGATGGTGTTGTTTAGGCCAGCGAGGAGAGAGTTGAGCTGGAGGGAGACATGGCGAGACGGGGTTCGATGCGTTGGTGGAGATCGATGATGGAGGCTAGACGAGAGGGAAAAGGGAGGCTCTGTATGCCATGTTAGGTTTTGTAGAAGCGTCTCAACCCCCGTAATATGGGAGCCCGCGTATATATATTGATATAGCGAGGCCAGCTCTCGCAGGAGGCATACATCAAGGTAGTTGAAACCACCAGAGAGGTACATGGGGATAGAGAGGATTACATCAAGAGATAAACATGAAAATAAAACAAAGAGATCTC
>NW_021255201.1:0-421 GCF_002162155.2 Triticum dicoccoides
ATGCGAACTAGCATAGTAGATGAACAGATCACATCTCGGGCACATACTAGAAATCTGAATTCTACCACGATCTCGAACAAGAAGGATGAGGTTGCCGAGGTCGGGGTAGAAGTCGTCGTTCGCGAAGTCGTCGCTGCCAGCAGTCGTGCGAGTGCGCTCCCCAAAAACCTGATCGCCCCTCTCCCGTACAGGATCACGAGAGGCGGGGTTCCGGAGGCCTGCTGTCCCTTCTCCTGGTGCACGCCGACAGGAGGGATGGAGAAAACTTGCTTGGCGGCGCAATGATCTGTAACGGTGGTGAGAAACCATACGAAGCGGCGGCGGCTAGGGTAGACGTCTGCCTGACTATATAGTGTGGGCCGGGTAGGTCGTGGGAGTAAACCCCATGTCCGAGTCATCACGATCCAAAAGAATCGAAAAT
>NW_021255202.1:0-1868 GCF_002162155.2 Triticum dicoccoides
AGAGAGAGAGAGAGAGAGAGAGAGAGAGAGCAGCGTGCAAGGTTGCACAAGGTTCAAGTTTGTGAGTCGTAACAACCACTGGGCATCCAGTCGACCTGTGCCGCTATGCCTGGTGTGATACAAGACCAGGATCACAATTGGTTTGGCTGCTGGACGAGCAAGCAAATGGGCTGCTTCAATAAATCTGAAAAAATAGCTAGGTCATGAACTCGTTCACATGGTGCTTTAAAAGAAAATCAGTCAATAAAGAGGGAGAATATGATATTAAGACATGTCGAGGACTGTGGCAGTGTGTCACAAAAGTACTTTGCAGCACCTGTTAATTAATCAGTGACAAACAGTGCATGATGTCTGACTGAAATATGTAGAAGATCAATCAGAGCGAGACGCTTACAGTTCCACCACTTGCTAGGCAGGTTTCGCATGTAAATTATCCTGAATCACTGTTGACTGATCAGAATAAAATGCACTGCTTTGTATTGAACGGCCACGGGAACATAAAAAAAGTACTCACAGAACTCGGAATAAAGATTACACAAAGAGCAGCAGGGCTGCGGAGACAAGAGCGACAACGAGGAAGAGAGGCTTGTTGTAAGGGTTATTGTTTAATCTATAAATTCCTTTTCCCGCAAAAATAAAGAAGAAGAAGAAGAAAAGGAGTAAGTGAGTGATTCCTCAAACGTATCGGATGCCCGCTATTGTCTAGTAATAATTGGGCTAGCTGCACTTGTCACACGGATTAGAAAAGTGCCAAGGGGTTTTTATCAGGTACAAATAAACTACTAATCATTACTGTTACAAACTACTTCCATCATCCCAGAATATATTGATATACCATCTGGGTTAACACGGAGTCAGTCTCCTCCTCGCAAGTCAAAAAAGGAATTGAAAGTGGATGACAGATCAAAAGATGGCAAGAGAAGGTACAGTATCACTAACTCATTTACACTGAGACTGAGGTACCACACCTTCTCCACCCACACAAAAAGGAGAGACAATATGGTGCTTTAAAAGAAAAGCAATCAATAAAGAGGGAGAATATGATATTAAAACGTGTTGAGAATTGTGCCAGTGTGTCACAAAAGTACTTTGTAGCACCTGTTAACTAATCAGCGATTAAACAAAGCTAATCGTGCTACACTTGCTTGCCTGTAAAGGACAAGTGTGAGGCGAAAGCACTAGGCAGCTGCACAAAGCCAAGAGAGTAGTAATAATCAGGCTATTAGCTGAACTTCTTGTCACACCGATTTTAAAAAAAAGGACAAGGGGCTGTCATCAGCTACAAATAAACTAGTACTAATCAATACCACAAACTACTCGTGTCGTCCCAGAATATACTCTGTACGTATTGGGGAGAGGCTCGATGGTCTTCTTGAAAGGAATACAACATGTATTTCGATACATTAGGCCAAGGCTCAGCTCAACAGTTGTTCTACTAACATGTAATATATATCTATGAGATTTTACCATTCCACAAAAAACAGAGTAGAGAGAGCAGCATGCACGGTTAAGTTTGAGAGTGCTAACAGAGTAGAGAGAGCAGCATACACTGGACATGGATACATTCGAGCAGCTATGCCTGAAGTTGATACGGGAGAAGGTGGGATCAAGAGAGACCATATCACATTTGGTTTGGCTCCTTCAGTATCGAGGTCTCTACTGATATACTTCTAGTGAACTGAAGGAGCATCAGTTGTGGTTCCCCTGAAGAAGTGGTCAGGCTCAGGCCAGACGTGCTTGAGCCAAAGATGTGTATGTCCATCTATACATTGCTACCACCGGATCTGATCAGCCAAACTAATCACATCCCATCCCGTGAAGCAAATCCAAGAGTAAGAACAAGGCTAGGCTACGGGTCTGGCGCTGGT
>NW_021255203.1:0-405 GCF_002162155.2 Triticum dicoccoides
CTGGGTCATATCCTTTCCGACTATAGGGTTATTCTTCATGTGATCCTCCATGTTCTGAATCCATTGGTCCGTCTCCAATTGACTCATCGGTCCAGAAAATATAAGCTCATCTTCATTCATCCTCTATAGGGTCCAAGGGTTTGGGGTAAGATAGGAGAGAGGGAGAGGGATACACACAATGCAAACAAAAGTTTTGAAAAGACATATTTTATTGTGGCTGTCGAAAAACATCAAACAAATGACAGCTCACAATCATCGCATCTAACGTAGGTATATAACAGGGGTTTGGTCTTCTAAAGGTCAATAAATCATCAACTCTTCAAACTCTACAAGCCTTGTTCATGCCTCCAATGGCTTCTTCCGATCATGCTTGCATTTCTCAAGTTCTTTTGCCAGATCAACTCT
>NW_021255204.1:0-1471 GCF_002162155.2 Triticum dicoccoides
TCAACTTGCCACTAGGCAAGATTTTTTTCCGCCTCGGTTGCAAGTCTACAATCGACTCACAAGTAGGGGCCAACTTTTTTGTCCCAATTGCAAGCCAACCATCAACTCGCAGCTGGGTCTGTCATCTTTTTATCCAAGTTGCAATATAACTATCGACTCACAATTGGGAACTTGATCTTCTTTTTTTCTACGGTTGCGAGTGAACCAACGACTCGCAACTAGGTCTGAACTTTTCTTTCGTCCCATTTGCAAGTCCATCATTGACATGCAACTGGGTCCTTGATACCTTTTTTGTCATAGTTGCAAGAGCATCCTTATTCGCAACTAGGCTCGACATTTTTTGTCTCCACTTGCATGTCCACCTTCGACTCGCAACCGGGCGCATTGCTTTGTTGTACACCAGTTGCAAGTCTAGCCCCAACTTGCAACTCGTATCATAGGTTTGTGTAGTTGTCCCAGTTTCAAGTACACCCTTGACTTGTGACTTGTGTCGTAGTTTTGTGGTTTTATCCCAGTTGCAAGTCCATCATCAAATCATAACTAGACCCATAATTTGTTTCATCCAAATGCAAGCCCACCCTTGACTCGTAAGTCGACCTATGTTTTGTTTTCATCCTAGTTGTAGGTCCACCCTTGACTCCCAATTGGGCCCGCAATTTTTTCATCCCAATTGCAAGTCGACCCTTGACTCCCAATTGGGCTCGTAGTTTTGTAATTGTCCTAGTTGCAAGTACATCTTCGACTCACCAATTGGGCTCGTAGTTGTCTAGATTGCAAGCCCATGATCAACTTGCAATTGAAGCTTGTGTTTTTTTGTTATAGTTGCAAGTCCACCTTTGACTGCAACTAGGCCCATAGTTTTGTTTCATCCAAGTTGTAAGCTGACCCTTCACTCGCAACTAGGCCTGTAGTTCCATAGGTACCTGCTTGTAAGTCCACCCACGACTCACAAATGGGTCGTAGTTGTTGTAATTGTAAGTCTACCCTTGACTTTCAACTGGGCGTGTGTTCTGTTTTCATCCCAGACGCAAGTCCATGCTTGACTCGCAACAAAGTCGTAGTTTGTTATTCTTCCAGTTGCCAGTCCACCCTCGATTCTCAAATGGTATCATAGTTTTGTGTAGTTGTCCTAGTTGCAAGTCCGACCTTGACTCACAACTAGGACCATAGTTTGTTTCATCCTAGTTAAAAGTTCACCCTTGACTCGCAACTGGGCTCGTAGTTTCATGGTTTCCGAGTTGCAATTCTGTCCTTAACTTGCAACTGGCCCATAGTTTTGTTGTCTCAATTACAAGTCCACTCTCTACTCGCAACTCATATCGTAGTTTCCTCAGTTGTAAGTCCACTCTCGACTCGCAACTCGCATCGTAGTTTTGTATAGTTGTCCCAGTTGCAAATCCAACCTCGACTCGCAACTAGGCCCGTAGTTTTGTGTAGTTGCCCCAGCTACAAGTCCAACCTTGACTCGTAA
>NW_021255205.1:0-412 GCF_002162155.2 Triticum dicoccoides
TAATTGTTCCCGGGTAGTTGGTTAGTGCATATAGGCCAGTGGCCAGACTCGGATCAAATACCAAGATCTCGTTAAGCGTGTTAATCCTATGCATGCAGGGGTCTAGGCCCATCGCCCATTTCACACCTGCACGTTGCGTACGCGGCTGGAAGCAGACCTAGCCCCCTTAATACAAGTGCACGCTTACGGTCCAATCCGGCGAGCGCCTCTCAGTCGCTGACGTCACAAAGGCTTCAGCTAATACCACGATGTCGAGTGCCCATAACCGTTCCCGGGTAGTTGGTTAGTGCATATAGGCCAGTGGTCAGACTCAATTCAAATACCAAGATCTTGTTAAGCGTGTTATTTTAAAGTAACCGCAGATGCCGACCAGGGCCAGGCCCACCTCTCTCCTAGGTGGTCTCAACCTGCC
>NW_021255206.1:0-655 GCF_002162155.2 Triticum dicoccoides
AACTCCGGTGGCCGCCAAAGTCGTCGCCGGCGCCAACTCCGGCCACCCCGACCCCAACGGACTCCACCAAGAGCTGCGGCTCGACCTCAGCTCCGCTCCGGTGCCCTCCGCGGCTCGTTTGGTTGCCGGAACGGCAAAAATCACTTCCGCCGCCGCGTCGTGCTCGCCGGCGGCTAAACGCCGGTGCAGCCGGCCCGGGTTTGACCATGGGTGGGCCCTGGTTGACTCCCCTGAGTCAATGACAGGTGGGGCCCAGCCCTGTTAATTAAACAGGTTTAGTTTTAATTAAACTTTAATTAATTAATCACCCTGACACGCGGGACCCACTGTCAAGGTTTGACCCGGACGTGTTCCGTTGACCTGCTGACGTCACACTGACGTCAGGCTGACGCAATAATTGATTTTCTGGAATTATTCTAATATAGGAAATTCCAGAATATAGTTTAAACTTTAAAAATTCATAACTTTTATTCTGTAACTCCAAATCAGACAAATTATATATGAAAAATGATCAGAAAAATCCAATCTATCCATCTGTACTATTTTCATGCATGACTAAACAAGTTAACTTGATGTTTAATGCAGAACAAGGAAAAGCACTTTAAAAGGCCATGTTTGAGTTTGAAATTTGAATCTTTGATTCAAATTGGTTCAA
>NW_021255207.1:0-519 GCF_002162155.2 Triticum dicoccoides
GGGGGGGGGCTTGCCTGGTTGCTCTGGCAAGAGAGAGGGGTCGTCAACTCCGTAGTCGAACTGGGCAGCAGCAACGTCGGTCTCGTAGTCTACCGAAGAGAAGAGAGGGGAAGAAACAATAAATACAGTGCAAACATAAGCAAGACGACGCAAGACATGACAAAGAGCGGTGCTAGGTGTGTCCTAACGCAGTATGAGGTGATGCCGGTGAAGGGGGAAAACATCCGGGAAAGTATTCCCGGTGTTCCGTGTTTTCGGGCAGAGGAGCCGGAGGGGGAAAGTTGCGAGTTTGATATGTTAGGGGTGCGTGGCGGACGAACGGGCTGCGTATCCGGGTTCGTCTCGTCGTTCTGAGCAACTTTCATGTTGAAAATATTTTAATCCGAGTTACGAATTAAAAGATATGATTTTCTAAAGATTTTATTAATTTCTGAATTTAATTAATTAATTCGAAAATGAAATAATGACATCAGCATGATGTCATGCTGACGTCAGTAGTCAACAGAGTTGACTGCTCAA
>NW_021255208.1:0-434 GCF_002162155.2 Triticum dicoccoides
AGTTGAGTGTCTCCCCCTAAATATATGCCTACATCAAGACAAGACATTAATTTAATGCATGAATGGGTACTAGATTTCACATAATATTGTCAAGATCCAAGATACCAAGTTCACGCCTAAGTCGACAAAACTTTGCTTCATCCAATGGTTTGGTGAAAATATCTGCAAGTTACAAATCTGTACCAACATGATCAATGTGAATATCACCCTTTTCCACATGATCTCTCAAGAAGCGATACCTAATATCAATGTGCTTGGTGCGGGTATGATCCTTGGGGTTCTCAACAATATTGATGGCACTTTCATTATCACATAGGAGAGGCACATGTCTATAGGTGATACCGTATTCCTTCAAGGTTTGTCTCATCCATAGTAATTGAGTTGCACAACTGGCGGTTGCAATGTATTCAGCTTCTGTGGTAGAGAGGGTAATA
>NW_021255209.1:0-977 GCF_002162155.2 Triticum dicoccoides
CCCAGCCGAAGCCAGCCAGCCCAGCCCCGCCCGCCGAACCCTAGCGCCGCCGCCGCCGCCTGCCGTCGCCTCGCCGACCCGCCGCCCGAGGTTCGCCTCGTAATCCGCACCGCCGTTTTTTTTAAAACCGATCGGTTTTCGTCGGTTTTTTTTAGTTTTCATTTTTTTAGGTCGGTTTTTTTGGTTTAGGTTAATTAGCGAGCGTTCATCCGTTCGTTCGTTCTAGCGAACGTTCGTCATTTTTCTTTTTCTCGGATTAAATCCGCGATTTTTCTGATCGCGATTTTCGTTTTAGCATAACTTTTCGCTCGTTTATCGGAATCAGACGATTCAAGCACCTGGAGTTTCGTCTCGAAACCCTCTATCCGTTTAACCAACTTAAACAAGTTTTCGCTACTCTAAAATTTGACTTAGATCCAGATTAGTAGAACGAAGTTGTTTTCTTTCGCCGTTTGACTTTCATTGCTTCGTTCGATTTGATTCTTTTTGCAAACCGGATTTCTTAAGTTGAACTTTCTGGTTAGATCTCTTATATGACTGTTACCTGTGGATTAGATGAGTGCTTATTGTATGCTTGTTTGTTTGTCTGCGATAGAATACCCGGAGTGCACCGCCTGTTACTTCGAATCGCTAGGTTTCGCGGATCATCAGCAAGGCAAGTAACACTTTGATCATACCTTTTCTACTACCCAGTTTTATTGCATTAGATCAAATCCTCACACATTGCATGATTAGGATCTAATTAAATTGTGGGATGGGAAGTAGTTGAGGTAGTACCTATTACCTATTATATTATCAAACCTTGGGAGTTACTTCTACGTTTGCCTATTATGCCATGCTATGCTAGTAGACGTGGATTGGGTGAGTGAATTCCATGACAGATGTGAGTTTGTTAATTAATGGTTTATCTAAGGTGGCAACTTAAACACACATCTGGGTGGATTGAGGTACCTGGGTATTCCAGGATTGGCTGTTTT
>NW_021255210.1:0-1740 GCF_002162155.2 Triticum dicoccoides
AGTACAGGGTTGTTGAGATTCATCCAGATTGCGACACCATTTTTCTGGTTTCGCGCCCAGGCGATACCTTGGTAGCGTATGATATGCAACATCAGAGATTTGGTTGTATCCTTAATCTTGCGAAAGACAATATACAACAATTTCTACCCTATGTTCCTATATTCTCAGAGCCATTAGCAGACACAGATGGGCAGTAGTCTTTTTTACCTTCAGACCACCCTTGTGCTTCCTCGAAGAAATGGCTCTTCAGTGGGCCGAAGAATTTGTCTGTGTACTTTGAAATCTATTTGAATCATACTGCTCAGTTTGCTGGTGCTCACAATCCTGCTTGCTTGATTTCCAGCTCAGAACAATGCCTGGTAAACCTACAGATTATGCATCATGTCATTCTGAAAGAACGCTATTACCCTTGTTCTTATTTGCCCAGCACTGGATGTTGTTTCAGACATGTTCTTGGGCTAAATTTTACTGTAATCGGCCCTCTTTTCCATAGTAGTCAGTTATTGTGCTAATCCTAAATCTTAATGCAGATGTCAACCTGCTAGTGTACTAAATGATTCAATCAGGCTGGTTACTGTTGCGATGTCTAGTTGACCTTATTCATTCAGTATTTTGGTAGGGTACTGCATTTGAGCAAGGCCTGTTTATTTGTGTCTCCTGTATCTAATGAATTCAGTAGATCTCAAAATTAAATAAAATAGCAAGCTTTGATGAAAAGTTCCCATTCTGGGTGTATGCGCATTTTGTACATATCATATGAGCTTGTGCAATGGAATGTTCATCCCTTACTTAAGAGAGGAAGAACCACATACTCTTGTATTATCTCCATTTCTGCTATAATTTCAGGGGCAGTAGCAGCGTAGAAGAAGCAGATCTGACTATTTCTGCGGTTTTGGTCCAAGTTTCTCTTGTATTATCTCCACATACTCTTGTATTATCCTCATTGCTGCACAGAAGAATTACGTCCTGGAAGCACCGCTGGGTGCTATGCCTGTTGCAGGAGCAACACCAGATGTTATGAACGTCTGGCAGAGCAAAGCTGATGACTACTCGATAGTTCAGTGTGCCATGCTTTACGGCTTAGAACCGGGACTTCAACGATCTTTTGAACGTCATGGAGCATATGAGATGTTCCAGGAGTTGAAGTTAATATTTCAAGCAAATGCCCGGATTGAGAGATATGAAGTCTCCAATAAGTTCTATAGTTGTAAGATGGAGGAGAATAGTTCTGTCAGTGAGCATATACTCAAGATGTCTGGGTATAATAATCACTTGATTCAACTGGGAGTTAATCTTCCGGATGATAGCGTCATTGACAGAATTCTCCAATCACTGCCACCAAGCTACAAAAGCTTCATGATGAACTATAACATGCAAGGGGTGGAAAAGACGATTCCCGATCTCTTCGCAATGCTAAAGGCTGCGGAGGTAGAAATCAAGAAGGAGCATCAAGTGTTGATGGTCAACAAGACCACTAGTTTCAAGAAAAAGGGCAAAGGGAAGAAGAAGGGGAACTTTAAGAAGAACAGCAAGCAAGTTGCTGCTCAAGAGAAGAAACCCAAGTCTGGACCTAAGCCTGAAACTGAGTGCTTCTACTGCAAGCAGACTGGTCACTGGAAGGGAACTGCCCCAAGTATTTGGCAGATAAGAAGGATGGCAAGGTGAACAAAGGTATATGTGATATACATGTTATTGATGTGTACCTTACTAATGCTCGCAGTAGCACCTAGGTATTTGATA
>NW_021255211.1:0-1052 GCF_002162155.2 Triticum dicoccoides
TTGATAGCCCTTAAATCTTCAGATATTAATATCATTTTGGGTATGGACTGGATGTCAGCTCATCAAGCCAAAATTGATTGCTTCTCTAGGATTGTTCAACTCACCCATCCTTCGGGAAAGATAGTCAATGTCTTGACCCGAATAGCCAAGCGACAATTATATTCTCTTAACGCCAGCCCTTTGCCAGACCTTGAGGACGTTCCGGTAGTCCGTGACTTCCCGGATGTCTTCCCAGAAGAATTGCCAGGTGTTCCACCTGACAGGGATGTTGAGTTTGTAATAGACCTCATTCCAGGAACCGTTCCGATTGCTAGAAGACCTTATAAGATGGCACCCCTAGAACTAGCCGAGCTTAAGAAACAACTCGATGAGTCCTTGAAAAAGGGTTTCATCCGACCTAGCTCATCTCCGTGGGCTTGCCCCGTCCTATTCGTCAAGAAGAAGGATGGTACGGACCGGATGGTTGTAGATTACCGACCTGTCAATTTGGTTACAATCAAGAACAAATATCCACTTCCCAGGATCAACGACCTGTACGATCAGCTCGCTGGATCCTCAGTCTTCTCCAAGATGGATTTGAGGTTGGGCTACCATCAAATCAAAATCAGAAACGGGGACATTCCTAAAACGGCCTTTGTTACTCGTTACGGCCAATACGAGTACACCGTCATGTCCTTCGGATTAACCAACGCTCCAGCCACCTTTTCTCGGTTAATGAACTCAATCTTCATGGAGTATTTGGATAAATTCGTCGTGGTTTACCTCGATGATATACTCATCTACTCCAAGAATGAGGAAGAACATGCCGAACATCTAAGGCTAGTGTTGCAGAAACTTCGAGAGCATCGCCTTTATGCCAAATTTTCTAAATGTGAATTCTGGTTGTCAGAAGTGACCTATCTGGGTCATGTAATATCTGGTAAAGGTATTGCTGTTAACCCTGAGCGAGTTCAAGCCGTCCTTAATTGGACTCCACCTGAATCGGTCAAGCAAGTTCGGAGCTTTCTGGGCTTAGCGAGCTATTGTCGTCGCTTTGTCGAGAACTTCTCCAA
>NW_021255212.1:0-1139 GCF_002162155.2 Triticum dicoccoides
GAGAAGGGAAGGCAGCTAGGGATTTCAGCCAGGAAACGAGACACGGAGATGGCCCACGCAGCGCAAAACCCGCTCCACACCAACTGATAGCACCGTCAAAAAAAAACATTAAGCATGCTATTGTAATGTTTGTCATGGAAAAGAAATCCTAAGAACAGAGGAGTGCGTAGCTACAACTTGCATCACTTTCCACATAAAGGTTAGCAAGCATGCTTCTCTCTGCAACTTTTAGAGCGTGCATGGATAGAAACATCGTTGCGTTACAAGTTACACCATCTCTGTGTGTGTGTCACCATCAAAACAATCGGTTTAGGGTGCAAATTTACAGGTTATTAGTACATTTCAGCGCATCCGAGGACGTTTGGCGCCTTCCGTCCATGTCGGTGACTCATAATCTGCTCCAAGATTGCATACTCGCTATAGAGCTGCCGCTGGTTCCTGTTCACTCCACTCCGCTGCAACCTCAGTTCTTAGGCTTCTTTGGCGGCAGAGGCGGCATGCCTCCGAACTGGGCGCTTCGTTTGATGCCCAGAAAGTGCTCCACCTGATGAAGAATTAGGTCAGTAACAAGTACGTACATCTGGATATGGCAAAACACTAAATGCCCAATTCAGTAAATGCTATTCCCTCTGATCCAAAATAACTGTAGTTCAAATTTGGTCTAAGCTACTGCCACTTAGTTTGGATCGGAGTACAGAACAGGAGCGGCAACATCATATGCCAACCTACCTTTTTGTCGCCGAGCATGGGCGTCAGACTCCCGGGATGCGCCTTCTCCACGCTGGCAAAGCCACTAGCATCGCCTGTCGGGCTACATCACAAACAAGAATTTGATCAACAACCTCGGCAAGAAAGGAACTTGCAGGAAGACAGAAAACTAGGAGGACATTGCAGGTTAGTTAGCCACTTCCATTCAAGCAGGACCAACGCATTTCAGATAGCATTTGCAATATTCAGACGAGACATTTTATGAGATGATCGATATGTAGTTGACATTAGAGTCGTTTGGGAATCTTTAACATATTCAGTTATTCAGATCTCAATCAGAGTAGCAAAACAAAAATCATCAGTATGGCCCTCGAGCCCTTATAATCTCTACTAAATCTAAATCACCCAAACCTTATCCAAAGGTCTGGATC
>NW_021255213.1:0-603 GCF_002162155.2 Triticum dicoccoides
GGTGATTCTTTTTTTGTTGGAAACTAGATTTCGTGCACTTTGCAAACCAATTGGAATCACCTTCAAATTCGTCCGGAGCGTTGAGTTGTGGACGAAACAATCTGATGCTGCAGCAGAATCCGAGTGAAACTACAAGTCCAAAGGTGTTACATCACCTCCACTTGGGCCCATGAGCCTTGTACGACCTAGGGTTAGTTTTAGGCTGCCTTGGGACGTCCTCCCACCTCCTTGGCTGCCACCCCTTGCTCCTATATAAGTAGATCCATCTAGTAGCTTTTTCCTTGGGATTTTTTAGTTAAAAGTTAGCCATTGCAACTTCGTGTACTTCGTTTGTGTCCAACGACCAGACCAAGACCGCTTACGGATCCCCACCTTTATCAATCAATACTTCATATATACTCACAATATTCAGATTGCTTTTATCATATTCTTTCTTGTTCTTCGATTGCTTGCAGGAATAGACCTTCGTGGTCAGGTTGATCGTGTTCCGGCGTGGTCAATAACCTCTCGGAGTTGGTTTAGCGATTGCTAAGGCAGAACGTCGTTGCACGTTTGTAGTCGGATCGTCAAAGTCGTCTCCACCAAATCGATAGTTATCATCTC
>NW_021255214.1:0-799 GCF_002162155.2 Triticum dicoccoides
CTCACTATAGTGAGGCAGACCAAATGGCAAGGTTCTCATCCATCGTTGGTTGCCGATACAACAACGGTAGTGACAGGGTTACTATATTAGCGATGTATATCATGATCTTGCATATCCTATGCCCTGATCATTGTAGGCTAAGGTCACATCATCTTGGGGTAGTGTCAAGGGTGTCGCCATCTTCTGGGTATTCATGTCCTCATTCCTTGAGGATGTATATTTTGTTGGTATCATCTTCTCGAGGTGTCGCCAATCTCGTGTTTAGAAGATGTGGGTGAATGTCTGACAAGGCATCTTCCTTCTAGATTATCCCCGAGGATTACAAGGAACCCAGTGGTTAGGGGCATAAGGGTTCTACCGACCAAAAGATTTGAAGGGGAAGAGATCAGTAAGGAAAGTATACCTTAGTTTTCAAAGAGCTGAGAAGGGAAGAAAAGTATAGATAGTTCTGAAAACTAGTAATAGTTTTGGAAATAGTTTTAACCCTAACTAACGACCATGCTAACTAAGGCTTCCTATAGTCAGGATGGCTCTGATACCAACTCTGTGGGGACCTCGACTCATAAGTCGAGATCACCGAATGCACGTGTACAGTGATCCCAGAGATCAATGCTCACTGAACACACATAAGCTGAATAACAAGAGTCTCACATCCATACATACTGTCTTACACAAATTATGACCATTATGGTCAAGCCTTACATTGATAAAGCCTTAAGGGCTAAACATCAAATGAAACATAAGCAGCGGAAATCTTCATCGGTTAAGTAGAACCTATGCCATCTTCCTTAACCCCACA
>NW_021255215.1:0-385 GCF_002162155.2 Triticum dicoccoides
ATGAAGTTCTGGTACAAACCTTTTGAAGCCACTTTTTTACACGGGTATGCTGTGAAGGATCCTCTTTGGACCTTTTCTTGTTGTTCTTAATGTCACATATCGTCTCAAGCATAAACTCCATCTGCATGGCAAGTTAAACCAGATACAAAACTTAAAACTACTCCAACTTGAATTACTTTTTAAAACAGGTGCATAAAACAAGGCAACTCACTCGTTTACTATGTAGATCTGCTTTTCCATCTTCTCGGCCAGCTGAGCGCAATTTGGACTGCCTTACCGAGTTCTGAATGCTGAGTACAAAATCTTTCATTGCACCTGGGTCATCTCCCCGCAGCTTCATTCCACAGCCTGTCCACAAAGATAAAAACATATCCCGAGTTTCACT
>NW_021255216.1:0-1285 GCF_002162155.2 Triticum dicoccoides
GTTCTTCTCTTTGTGAGTTTTGGAGCTTATGGTCATCTTGGTGACAAGCTCGAGTTCATCGAAAATGGAGTTCACTCGCATCTTCTATGATATTTTTGATGTTGGAGCTTACGCCGGTTCTTCTCGGTTGGAGGTTTCACTCCTCTATTTGTTGGCATACCTCCCCTGCCTCTCCTTACTATATTATTGGTTCGTGTTTGGTTCTTCTCGCTGTGAGTTTTGGAGCTTATGGTCATCTTGGTGACAAGCTCGAGTTCATCGAAAACGGAGTTCACTCGCATCTTCAATGATGTTTTCGATGTTGGAGGTTATGCCGGTTCTTCTCAGTTGGAGGTTTCACTCCTCTATTTGTTGGCATACCTCCCCTGCCACTTCTTACTATATTATTGGTTCTTGTTTGGTTCTTCTCTTTGTGAGTTTTGGAGCTTATGGTCATCTTGGTGACAAGGTCGAGTTCATCAAAAACGGAGTTCACTCGCATCTTCTATGATGTTTTCAATGTTGGAGGTTATGCCGGTTCTTCTCAGTTGGAGGTTTCACTCCTCTCTTTGTTGGCATACCTCCCCTACCTCTTCTTACTATATTATTGGTTCTTGTTTGGTTCTTCTCTTTGTGAGTTTTGAAACTTATGGTCATCTTGGTGACAAGCTCGAGTTCATCGAAAACGGAATTCACTCGCTTCTTCTATGATGTTTTCGATGTTGGAGGTTATGCCGGTTCTTCTCAGTTGGTGGTTTCACTCCTCTATTTGTTGGCATACCTCCCCTGCCTCTTCTTACTATATTATTGGTTCTTGTATGGTTCTTCTCTTTGTGAGTTTTGGAGCTTATGGTCATCTTGGTGACAAGCTCGAGTTCCTCGAAAACGGAGTTCACTCGCACCTTCTATGATGTTTTCGATGTTGGAGGATATGCCGGTTTTTCTCAGTTGGAGGTTTCCCTCATCTATTTGTTGGCATACCTCCCCTGCCTCTCCTTACTATATTATTGGTTCGTGTTTGGTTCTTCTCGCTGTGAGTTTTGGAGCTTATGGTCATCTTGGTGACCAGCTCGAGTTCATCGAAAACGGAGTTCACTCGCATCTTCTATGATGTTTTCGATGTTGGAGGTTATGCCGGTTCTTCTCAGTTGGAGGTTTCACTCCTCTATTTGTTGGCATACCTCCCCTGCCACTTCTTACAATATTATTGGTTCTTGTTTGGTTCTTCTCTTTGTGAGTTTTGGAGCTTATGGTCATCTTGGTGACAAGCTCGAGTTCATCAAAAACGGAGTTCACTCGCATCTTC
>NW_021255217.1:0-2027 GCF_002162155.2 Triticum dicoccoides
TTTCAGCTTCAATAAACAGCAATTTCCAGATACTAGGTACTACTAGATATCAATTTCATAAAGCATTATAGGTACTAGGTAGTACTCCCTCGGTTCCAAATTACTCGTCGTGGTTTTAGTTCAAATTTGAACTAAAACCACGACGAGTAATTTGGAACGGAGGGAGTACTAGATAATAATTTCATATATACTCAACATGCATCCTCAAGCAGTAGAAGGTGATATCGACGACGATCATCATATGTAGTTCTAGATAATATCGACGATGATCGTCATATGTAGTTCTACATGATATCGACGACGATCATCATATGTAGTTCTAGATGATGTAGCCACACACACACACATGTAGTTCTAGATGATATCGACGACGATCATCATCCTCAAGCCTGGGCGGTGGGTGTTCCTGATAGTAATTAGGATGACCTGTCCAACACGAAGATTCTTACCAACGAGGAATCTTTTCCACCCAACGGCGACTAGAGGGAGGACGGAGGAGGAGGCTGGTACCGAGTCCAGCGAGGAGGAGGAGGTGGCGGCGGCGCACATCGGAGGAGGGGCGACGAGGGAGGACCGGCGTGGGGGATTGAGGGGAAGATCGAGTGAGTGTGAGTGGATCGGATAGGTCGGAGAGTGGGGAAGATGGAATGGCTTAGCAGTAGCGCGCTATAGCAAAAGGCGCTACTGCTAAACGACCTAGCAGTAGCGCCTTTCACAAAGAGCGCGCTACTGCTATGTGTCAGCATGTAAAAATAGACATTAAAAATACATTGATCATCAATGACCTTTTTGTGTACAATCTGATTTGTCAATATGAGTCCTCACAAGTTTAGAAACCGGCGAAGACTCATATTGCGGCCACAAATTTTACACATAGAGTTCAATGAAGACTAAGTGGTTGTGAAAGTTTGAGAAGAAATATATTTAAGGTGGTACAAACTCTCTTCACGAAGCGAGGTGGGACTAATTTTTTTTAGTAAACTTAGCAGTAGCAGTTATTGTGTAAATGTGCTACTACTATGGTCCCTAGCAGTAGCGCTCTTCATACAAGCGCGCTGCTGTTAGAACTAGCCTCGCGGCGGCGTCGTGGTAATTATAGCAGCATCGCGTCTTAGAGTGGGCGTGCTACTGATACATTCATTTCAGCAGCGAGGTTTGTGCGCGAGCGCTACTGCTAGTTAGCAGCAGCGCCTTATTTTAAAGCGCACTGCTGATAAGATTCTGTGTATAGGCTTTTTCCTAATAGTGGTGGTCCACGCCGCCCGCAGCCCACAGCCCAGAGCACACGACGGGCCATCGGCGCCAGATCAGGCCGGGGCAGTCTCGCACACCAACACCAGATGAAGAGGGCCCCACGGCCGCTGCACCATGCCAGCATGGGCGGCGTTAGGGGTATTATTGGGTCTTCATGCGAATACCCATGATATTTACAAAACAGTATTGATTTTGGCAAAACAATGATAATTTTTAAAAAACAACGATAATTTTAGCAAAATATAATACACATGAATACCCGGAAGCAAATTCCTGGAGCCGGCACTGCATGCCAGATCTTGAGACCGCCACCACCGCGCACGCTCGCCGTCGCGCCACTGGGCCCCGCGGCAGCCCTGCAAAGCTGTTCCGCGCCAGCCATCGAACGAGGTAGTGCATTCATGAACTTGCTGTCAGATTTGGCACGTCTCGCGTCGGCGTCGCCGGGTAAAACCATCTGGGTCCGTCCAGTGCACCCATGCCCGACAATGCGAGCCAGAGACTAGTCTACTCCTTCAATGTACTAATTCAATGCGGCGCACGACCGTCTCACGCACGCACCCGCGCCTTCTTATTCTTAAACCACGCCACACCACACGAGCGCGAGCGAGCTGCAGAGTGGGTCGACGGGCAAACATGGCCGCCTCTTCCTCGCTCCTCGCCGTCGTCCCGGCGCTCCTCCTCCTCCTCCTCATCGCGCCAGCGCCGGCAGCAGCAGCGAGCCCCTCCAAGCGCGCCACCCACCAGCCCCCTCCTTTCCCCGCACGAGCTTC
>NW_021255218.1:0-396 GCF_002162155.2 Triticum dicoccoides
GGAGGGAGGCATATAATTGTCGTCCTCTACCTCTTTGTCTGCCGCTCTCTCATGAGGGCTGGCTTCTCCATCCTCCTGTGCTGAATCTTGCTGGAGGGGGTTGTCTTCGGCACTGTCCGGGGTGTTATTGTCTCCGGTGCCGGAATCTCCATTCTTGCTGTGGCGGGATTTAGAGCGGCGCCTCTGACGCCGGCGCTTAGGCTGTTTCTTGGAGGGGTCTTCCTCCGCTGTTCCATCGCCATTCCCATCCTCCGAGATGTCCACCATGTATATGTCGTATGACGAGGTGGCTTTCCAGTGCCCCGTAGGCGCAGGTTCTTGGTCGTCTCCGGCATCGTCATCCATACTGTCACACCCTGATTTTCATGCCACAACACTTAAGCTAATAAATCATGA
>NW_021255219.1:0-690 GCF_002162155.2 Triticum dicoccoides
TCAGGTACCGAAAGGAGAATGGCCATAATTCTCAGCATTATTTGAACCCGGAAGACATGCATTTGTTTGAGCAAACCCGATGGCAGAAGTAAAAAGGTTTTCATGACAAAAGAATTTTTTTTGCTCAGACCCATTGGATATCACGACGGATATGGGAGAATCAACATCAGCAAGAGGAATTGGTATATGAGAAAAAATCGGACAGAATTTGGGAAAGGCGAAGCAAACCACCCTAGAGCAAGGTAAGTTGATCATCTGAAATTCTTAGGGGAACAATAAATAAAGGAAATGGATACCCGAGTTCAACCGATGTCCTCAAGTCATACTTGTTCCCTGAGCAACCAAATCTCGAGAACGAGATTTCTTGAAGGGGGGAAGGTTTGTAACAGCCTGGTTTTTGGCCCTTTCCTTTTTCTTTTTGATTTATTGGTTCTTGCTCTATTTTTCTTTTTGGAGTGGTTCTGTGGCCTTATCACATGGGAAATCATCTTCATTGGTTCTCCCCGGTAGCTCATAATTCTCAAAACTTTCTCAAGATCATGTCACTTCATTGCTTGACGAAACCTAAATTGTTTTTCTCGGGAATATTCCTTTTTCTATTAAAGGAATAACCCTGTCTCCCCTAGGTTGTGAAGCAACCTAAATTTCTGTCCACCCAAAAATCCCAATTAATTCTCATAATTTCTTTGG
>NW_021255220.1:0-1598 GCF_002162155.2 Triticum dicoccoides
AAGTTCCTGACAACAACATAAGCTTCGTCTTCTAAACTGGGAAGAAATGGAACAGGGGTCCTATTTGCTGCAATTGGGGCTCTCTCTGGTTCGAAAAGGGATTTGGCAACTGGATTTGGTGTACTCTTTGCTGGAATGGGGGTTTTGCGTCGTACAGCTGGTGCTATGTCAACTGGCATAATCATATTGTTTGCTGCAGTTGGGGTCTGCTGAGTTGGGGCATCAGAAATGACCAGTGTAGTAGGGCTAGAGTCTGCTAGAGTTGGGGTATTTTGTGGGTCAGGTGATATTGCAACTACACCTAATGGGCTATTTGATTTATCAGGTGCCACTACCTTTTCCAAATACTTTGCTTGTGCTCCTCCATGATCAGCAACCGCCCTCTTCCTTTTGAACGTCTGATACACAAGAACAACATTTGAATGGATAAATATGGTATGATGACAGATGGAATATGTACTGAAAATGGATAGGCAGGGCGTATTCACATACACGATGTGTAAACTAAGCTAATGGCAGTTCAACAAAGTAGAAGCAATGCAAAGCATCAGTTGCAAGATATGTGCGAGCAATGTAACCTTGCAAGTTAGAGCAAGTACCTTGATGGGTGAATAAGATAGGGCATCTTCCTCTGACTCCTCCACTAGGGAGCTACATTGACTTAGGTCTCCCTCTAGCTCAGAATCACTGTTCGGATCATATTCTGAGCATTAATCTGTAGGTGGGGAGCGTTTGCATTGCATTGCATCCAGACTTGATTTCAGTCCCTTAATGCCAAGTTTGACAGCCATGGCATTGTTCTGCTTTATTCTTTTCATGCGCGCAAGCTCATAATCATTATGATGCTGTTCAGAATCTGAGATTCATGAAAACATAAAAAGTAGTCAGATTATATATGGAATGCATTGCAGATTCAACTCGGAGAGTGTCTCCCTATAAACCCCTGCATATGCAAAGTTCACCTCCCCAACCGTGCTGACTAGACCACACACTGAAATACAAACCCCTTATGTCTCTATAATAGGCAGGCACATATTTCAAAACTGAAGTAGGAACATTAGAATCATATGAAATTCGTATTTGAACAAATAAACTAAGCAATTATGAGTGGCGTAATGTTTAGCTTCAAGGGTGGAGTGTTGGTAGTGCGACACAAAGCAAGTAGGCAGATTGTATTCCATGTAAAAGATCGAAACCTATGTAAAAGCTGGAAATGACACTTTCTTTCTATACAATGCTGTGCTCGTTACCCACACATGATGGAAGTGATCACATAGAGAAATACTATTCACTCATGTCTACGGTTCAAGTATTTAGAAACAGGGTGGTCCACCCTAAAAGAATATTGACAACAAATCATTTACTTGTGAGCTTATTAGGACAAGTATGCAGAATTGTAACTGCAGTAAGAGACCGTCCAAAATCTGAATGAAGAAGTTTATCTAGCACTTATTGTTTGCAACTAATCGACGTGAATAATTGGATATTATATCAAATGAGTAAGAAAGACAAGTAAAATTGTCAACAAACCTGGCTTGCAGTAGTAATCTGGGTCAATGTCACTACGACCAACAATCCAAAATGACTAGTTTTTGTTC
>NW_021255221.1:0-473 GCF_002162155.2 Triticum dicoccoides
GGCAGAGAACTTTGACGTTCTCGATGCCGGCTTCCGGCAAGCTTGTTGCCAGGAAGGCTTTTATCTTTGGCAGAGAACTTTGACGTTCTCGATGATGGCTTCCGGCAAGCTTGTTGCCAGGAAGGCTTTTATCTTCGGCAGAGAACTTTGACGTTCTCGATGCCGGCTTCCGGCAAGCTTGTTGCCAGGACGGCTTTTATCTTCGGCAGAGAACTTTGACGTTCTCGATGCCGGCTTCCGGCAAGCTTGTTGCCAGGAAGGCTTTTATCTTTGGCAGAGAACTTTGACGTTCTCGATGCCGGCTTCCGGCAAGCTTGTTGCCAGGAAGGCTTTTATCTTTGGCAGAGAACTTTGACGTTCTCGATGCCGGCTTCTGGCAAGCTTGTTGCCAAGAAGGCTTATGGCGAAGAACGTCGTCGTTCTTGACACCGGCTCACGGCAAGATCGTTGCCGGAAAGGCTTATGGCGAAGAA
>NW_021255222.1:0-554 GCF_002162155.2 Triticum dicoccoides
CGTTTTGGCTTTAAGTTATTTTATTTTCTCGGGTTCGGGTTTTTGTCTCCATGTGTTGTTGTCGTTGTCATGCATCTCATATCATGTCATCATGTGCATTGCATTTGCATACGTGTTCGTCTCTTGCATTCGAGCATTTTCCCCGTTGTCCGTTTTGCATTCCGGCGCTTCTTTCTCCTCTGGTGGTAATTTCTACCATTCTTTCGTGCGTGGGGATTAAACATTTCCGGATTGGACAGAGACTTGCCAAGCGGCCTTGGTTTACTACCGGTAGACCGCCTGTCAAGTTTCGTACCATTTGGACTTCGTTTGATACTCCAACGGTTAACCGAGGGACCGAAAAGGCCTCGTGTGTGTTGCATCCCAACACCCCTCCAATTTGGCCCAAAACCCACCTAAACCCTCTCCATCATCTAGAGCGTTCGATCACGACCGCGTGGCCGAAAACCGCACCTCATTTGGACACTCCTAGCTCCCTCTACCTCTATTTAAAGACCCCCTCTAAAATTCTCCTTCTCCTCCCCCCGAAACCCTAGTCCCCTTCGTCTCCACAC
>NW_021255223.1:0-1209 GCF_002162155.2 Triticum dicoccoides
CCGAAAAACAACAAATGACGTCAGAACATGTTGGAAATTGATGACGTCGCTTTGAATGCTGCATACTGAACACAAAAGAAGTACGGAGTTCAAATAAGTTTAAAAAACATTGAAGCGCCCGTGTAACAGATGAGTTCTCGTCCGAAACCCTGATACTCCGAAAGAGTTTGTCCAGTTTGTACACGAAGTGCGTCCAGTTTTTTTGTGACCCTCTCTACTCTTTTTGCACATGCTATGCGGGTGAAATGATGATACCATGCCAAGTTTCAACATTTTCAGAGTTCATTTTGTAGTGATTTTCAATTTCACGGTCATTTAGCTATCTAAACAATTAGGTAAATGACCAAAAAACAACAAATGATGTTAGAACATGTTGGAAATTGATGACGTTGCTTTGAATGCTGCATACTGAAAACAAAAGAAGTCCAGAGTTCAAATAAGTTTAAAAACATTGAAGTGCCCGTGTAACAGATGAGTTCTCGTCCGAAACCCTGATACCCCGAAAGAGTTTGTCCAGTTTGTACACGAAGTGCATCTATTCTTTTGTGACCCTCTCTACTCTTTCGCACATGCTATGCGGATGAAATGATGATACGATGCCAAGTTTCAACATTTTCAGAGTTCATTTCGTAGTGATTTTCAATTTCACGGCCATTTAGCTCTCTAAACAATTAGGTAAATGACCAAAAAACAACAAATGATGTCAGAACATGTTGGAATTTGATGACGTCGCTTTGAATGCTGCATACTGAACACAAAAGAAGTATGGAGTTCAAATAAGTTTAAAAAACATTGGAGCGCCCGTGAAACAGATGAGTTCTCGTCTGAAACCCTGATACTCCGAAAAAGTTTGTCCAGTTTGTACACGAAGTGCGTCCAGTTTTTGCCGTCACCCTCTCTACTCTTTCGCACATGCTATGCGGGTGAAATGATGATACCATGCCAAGTTTCAACATTTTCAGAATTCATTTTGTAGTGATTTTCAATTTCACGGTCGTTTAGCTCTCTAAACAATTAGGTGAATGACCGAAAAACAACAAATGATGTCAGAACATGTTGGAAATTGATGATGTCGCTTTGAATGCTGCATACTAAACACAAAAGAAGTCCGGAGTTCAAATAAGTTTAAAAAACATTGAAGTGCCCGTGTAACAGATGAGTTCTCGCCCGGAACCCTGATACTCCGAAAGAGTTTGTCCAGTTTGTACA
>NW_021255224.1:0-1089 GCF_002162155.2 Triticum dicoccoides
GGCCCATCTTTGGTCCTCTCTGGCATGTTGAGCAGGGTACCAAGCAGACTCTCGCACACGTTCTTCGTGATATGCATGACATCAAGGCTGTGAGGCACACGGTGGATCTTCCAGTACGGCAAGTCCCAGAAAACAGACCTCGTTTTCCATACCTTCAGCAGCGGCTCTGGCGCCTTTCGCTTCTTTCCCGGCTCTGGCGCCTTTTGCTTCTTTCCCGGCAGTGGGCAGTCTTTCCAATTTTTCAACAGCTTGTCTATTTCCTCGCCGCTCCTCGTACACGGGCGTTTTCGGGGTTCGGTTTCACCATCGAACAGATCCTTGCGTTTCCTCCACGGGTCATCGTCGCGAAGCCACCTTCGATGTCCCATGAACACGGTTTTCGAAGACCCGGGATCTCTATCTAGCTGGCGATACGTTGTGTCATCCATGCACCTTACGCATCCAGAAAATCCGTGGACTACCTGCCCCGTAAGATATCCGTAACCGAGATAGTCGTGCACCGTCGTGAGCAGTGCGGCTCTCATAGGGAAATATTCTTTCTCTGCGGCGTCCCACGTATTGGCTAGCGTTTTCCATAGCGTGTCAAGCTCCTCTTTCAGCAGCCCCAGATACAGATTGATGTTGTTCCCTGGTTGTTTCGGCCCTTCAATTAGCATACTCATGTGAATGTACTTCCTCTTCATGCACAACCAGGGGGGAAGGTTGTACATCCACACAAACACAGGCCAGGTGCTATGTGTGCTTCTCTGGCTGCCAAACGGATTGACTCCATTGGTGCTCGCGCCCAGCACGATGTTCCTTGGATCGTTCCCAAATTCTGGGTATTCGAAGTTCAATGCTTGCCACTGGCTCGCATCCTTAGGGTGACTCAGCATCTTGTCTTTTTTATCTATCTCCGGATCATTTGCGTCATCTTCTCGCTTCTTCTCCTCCCTATCCGCGTGCCAACGCAGGAGCTTTGCTACCTTAGGATCCGCGAAATACCGCTGCAGACGAGGAGTGATCAGAAAGTACCACACCACTTTTCGAGGAGCTTTCTTCCTCTTCTTGTATCGAGTGACACCGCACACCGGACATATTGTAGACTCC
>NW_021255225.1:0-387 GCF_002162155.2 Triticum dicoccoides
AGGTTCTTGCTTCATAGTGCTTAGTGATATGCTCCAAAACCCTCAACTACTTTCCCACATCCACATATGACCTAAACCTAAAGTCCAACTCGGCCCCACCGATTCTTTCTATCCGGCGCCACCGAGTTCAGACGTCATAGCCGCTGCCACAAACCCTAGGCAAATCGGTCTTATCGATAGGGATCTCGGTCTCACCGAGATGGGATTGTAATCTTTCTGTGTATGTCCATTATCAAAATCGGTATCATCGAGTTTGTGTAATCGGTCCTACCGAGATTACAATGTAAACTCTCTGTTTCCTTTTCGTGAAGTTTTGGTCTCACTAAGATTAGCGAACCGGTCCCACCGAGTTCACCTGACCAACTCTCTGGTTAGCTTATTACCAAA
>NW_021255226.1:0-551 GCF_002162155.2 Triticum dicoccoides
CCCTTTGTTGATAATGATGCATATGTAGATAGTTCTGATGTAAGTCTTGCTGGGTACATTTGTACTCACGTTTGCCTATTTTATGTTTTTGCAGAGAGACTTCGGTCTCACTAGTAGTTTCGCGTGGACTTCGACGTTTAGCTTGTTACCTCAGCTACGATTTTGAGCCCTCGGCAGGATCTGGTAGATAGTCAGGCTTCTCAGCCTTTTTCATTTCTAGATGTCTGTACTCAGACATGATAGCTTCCGCTTGTGCTTTGATTTGTATGCTCTGATTGTTGGGTCATGAGACCCATGTTTGTAATATCTCGCTCCTCGGAGCCTATTGAATAAATTACTTGAGTCGTAGAGTCATGTTGTGATGCCATGTTGTATTTGCACATATCGAGCATATTGTGTGTATGTTATTGAAATGCTTGGTATGTGTGGGATCTGACCATCTAGTTGTTTATCTTTAGTAGCCTCTCTTACGGGGAAATGTCTCCTAGTGTTTCCACCGAGCCATGGTAGCTTGCTACTGCTCCGGAACACTTAGGCTGGCCGGCATGTGT
>NW_021255227.1:0-1121 GCF_002162155.2 Triticum dicoccoides
GGTGCAGCCTTGCCCCTTCCTCCAAGGAAGGGTGCGGCCAAAGGGGGGGAGGAGTCCATCCTCCCCAAGGCACCTCGGAGGTGCCTTCCCCCTTTAGGACTCTCCCCTCCTCTTGTCCCTTTGGCGCATGGGCCTCTAGGGGCTGGTGCCCTTGGCCCATGTAGGCCAAGGCGCACCCCCTACAGCCCATGTGGCCCCCGGGGCAGGTGGCCCCACCCGATGGACCCCCGGGACCCTTCCGGTGGTCCCGGTACAATACCGGTGACCCCGAAACTTGTCCCGATGGCCGAAATAGCACTTCCTATATATAATTCTTTACCTCCGGACCATTCCGGAACTCCCCGTGACGTCCGGGATCTCATCCGGGACTCCGAACAACTTTCGGGTTACCGCATACTAATATCTCTATAACCCTAGCGTCACCGAACCTTAAGTGTGTAGACCCTACGGGTTCGGGAGACATGCAGACATGACCGAGATGACTCTCCGGTCAATAACCAACAGAGGGATCTGGATACCCATGTTGGCTCCCACATGTTCCATGATGATCTCATCGGATGAACCACGATGTCAAGGACTTAATCAATCCCGTATACAATTCCCTTTGTCTAGCGGTATTGTACTTGCCCGAGATTCGATCGTCGGTATCCCTATACCTTGTTCAATCTCGTTACCGGCAAGTCTCTTTACTCGTTCCGTAACACATCATCCCGTGATCAACTCCTTGATCACATTGTGCACATTATGATGATGTCCCACCGAGTGGGCCCAGAGATACCTCTCCGCTTACACGGAGTGACAAATCCCAGTCTCGATTCGTGCCAACCCAACAGACACTTTCGGAGATACCTGTAGTGCACCTTTATAGTCACCCAGTAACGTTGTGACGTTTGGTACACCCAAAGCATCCCTACGGTATCCGGGAGTTGCACAATCTCATGGTCTAAGGAAATGATACTTGACATTAGAAAAGCTTTAGCATACGAACTACACGATCTTTGTGCTAGGCTTAGGATTGGGTCTTGTCCATCACATCATTCTCCTAATGATGTGATCCCTTTATCAATGACATCCAATGTCCATGGTCAGGAAACCGTAACCATCTATTGATCAACGAGCTA
>NW_021255228.1:0-2019 GCF_002162155.2 Triticum dicoccoides
GGAATGCAAAACGGACAACGGGGAAAATGCTCGGATGCATGAGACGAACACGTATGCAAATGCAATGCATATGATGACATGATATGAGATGAATGACAAAGACAAAACACACGGAGAAAAAAAACCCGACAATGATGAAATAGAATAAGTTAGTGCCGGAAACGGCAAGAGTTGGAGTACAAATAAGGTAAATTACATCCGGGGCGTTACAGAACTCCTTCATACAGACTCCTTCATTTGCTGCTTACGAAGCAGCTATGTACTCCGCTTCACATGTAGATCCCGCCACGACGCTTTGTTTAGAACTGCACTGATGACCCACGAGTGTAGGGGATCTATCGTAGCCTTTTCATAAGTAAGAGGGTCGAACCCAACAAGTGCAGAAGGAAATGATAAGCGGTTTTCAGCAAGGTATTCTCTGCAAGCACTGAAATTATCGGTAACAGATAGTTTTTTGATAAGATAAATTGTAACGAGCAACAAGCAATGAAAGTAAATAAGGTGCAGCAAGATGGCCCAATCCTTTTGGTAGCAAAGGACAGGCCTGGACAAACTCTTATACGAAGGAAAGCGCTCCCGAGGGCACATGGGAATTATCATCAAGCTAGTTTTCATCACGATCATATGATTCACGTTTAGTACTTTGATAATTTGATATGTGGGTGGACCAGTGCTTGGGTACTGTCCTTACTTGGACAAGAATCCCACTTATGATTAACCCCTATTGCAAGCATCCGCAACTACAACAGAAGTATTAAGGTAAACCTAACCATAGCATGAAACATATGGATCCAAATCAGCCCCTTATGAAGCAACGCATAAACTAGGATTTAAGCTTCTGTCACTCTAGCAACCCATCATCTACTTATTACTTCCCAATGCTCTCCTCTAGGCCCAAACAATGGTGAAGTGTCCTGTAGTCGACGTTCACATGACACCACTAGAGGAAAGACAACATACATCTCATCAAAATATCGAACGAATACCAAATTCACATGACTACTTATAGCAAGACTTCTCCCATGTCCTCAGGAACAAATGTAACTACTCACAAAGCATATTCATGTTCGTAATCAGAGGGGTATTAATATGCATAATGGATCTGAACATATGATGTTCCACCAAGTAAACCAACTAGCATCAACTACAAGGAGTAATCAACACTACTAGCAACCCACAGGTACCAATATAAGGTTTGGATACAAAGACTGGATACAAGAGATGAACTAGGGTTTGAGATGAGATGGTGCTGGTGAAGATGTTGATGGAGATTGACCCCCTCCCGATGAGAGGATCGTTGGTGATGACGATGGTGATGATTTCCCCCTCCCGAAGGGAAGTTTCCCTGGCAGAATAGCTCTGCCGGAGCCCTAGATTGGTTCCGCCAAGGTTCCGCCTCGTGGCGACAGAGTTTCTTCCCGAAAGCTTGCTTATGATTTTTTTCTCGGACGAAAGACTTCATATAGCATAAGATGGGCACCGGAGGCCTGCCAGGGGGCCCACGAGGCAGGGTGGTATGCCCCCACCCTCGTGGCCAGGGTGTGGGCTCCCTCTGGTGGATTCCTTTGCCAGTATTGTTTATTAATTCCAAGAATGACTTCCATGAAGTTTCAGGACTTTTGGAGCTGTGCAGAATAGGTCTCTAATATTTGCTCCTTTTCCAGCCCGGAATTCCAGCTGCCGGCATTCTCCCTCTTCATATAAACCTTGTAAAATAAGAGAGAATAGGCATAAGTATTGTGACATAACGTGTAATAACAGCCCATAATGTGATAAATATCGATATAAAAGCATGATGCAAAATGGACGTATCAACTCCCCCAAGCTTAGACCTCGCTTGTCCTCAAGCGGAAGCCAATAACGATAAATATGTCCACATGTTTAGAGATAGAGGTGTCGATAAAATAAGATACGGACATGAGGGCATCATGACCATTCTTAGAACAACAACATACATATATATATATATATATATATATATATATATATATATATATATATATATATATATATATATAT
>NW_021255229.1:0-1767 GCF_002162155.2 Triticum dicoccoides
GATGAGATCCCGGACGTCACGAGGAGTTCCGGAATGGTCCGGAGGTAAAGATTTATATATGGGAAGTCCTGTTTTGGTCACCGGAAAAGTTTCGGGCGATATCGGTAATGTACCGGGACCACCGGGAGGGTCCCGGGGGTCCACCAAGTGGGGCCACCTGCCCCAGAAGGTTGTGTGGGCCAAGTGTGGGAGGGGACCAGCCCCTAGGAGGGCTGGTGCGCCCCCCACAAGGGGGCCAAGGCGCAAGGGAGAGTGGGAGGGGGCAAACCCTAGTCCAGATGGGCCTTAAGGCCCACCTAGTGGGCGCCTCCCTTCTCTCCCCCTCTTGGCCGCCTCCCCAAGTCCCATCTAGGGCTGGCCGCACCCCTTGGGGTGGGAAACCCTAAAGGGGGCGCAGCCCCCTTCTCCCCTATATAAATAGAGGCCTGGGGCTGCCCATAACACATGAGAACTTCTCCTCTCGTTGGTGCAGCCCTGCCTCTCCTCCTCCTCCTCTCCCATGGTGCTTGGCGAAGCCCTGCTGGATTGCCACGCTCCTCCATCACCACCACGCCGTTGTGCTACTGCTGGACGGAGTCTTCCTCAACCTCTCCCTCTCTCCTTGCTGGATCAAGGCGTGGGAGACGTCACCGGGCTGTACGTGTGTTGAACGCGGAGGTGCCGTCCGTTCGGCACTTGATCATCGGTGATTTGAATCACGACGAGTACGACTCCATCAACCCCGTTCACTTGAAAGCTTCCGCTTAGCGATCTACAAGGGTATGTAGATGCACTCTCCTTCCCCTCGTTGCTGGTTTCTCCATAGATAGATCTTGGTGACACGTAGGAAAATTTTGAATTTCTGCTACGTTCCCCAACAGTGGCATCATGAGCTAGGTCTATTGCGTAGATTCTTTGCACGAGTAGAACACAAAGTAGTTGTGGGCGTTGATTTTGTTCAATATGCTTACCGTTACTAGTCCAATCTTGTTTCGACGGTATTGTGGGATGAAGCGGCCCGGACCGACCTTACACTTACTCTTACGTGAGACAGGTTCCACCGATTGACATGCACTTGGTGCATAAGGTGGCTAGCGGGTGCCAGTCTCTCCCACTTTAGTCAGAACGGATTCGATGAAAAGGGTCCTTATGAAGGGTAAATAGCAATTGGCATATCACGTTGTGGTATTGCGTAGGTAAGAAACGTTCTTGCTAGAAACCCATAGCAGCCACGTAAAACATGCAAACAACAATTAGAGGACGTCTAACTTGTTTTTGCAGGGTATGCTATGTGATGTGATATGGCCAAGAAGAATGTGATGAATTATATGTGATGTATGAGATTGATCATGTTCTTGTAATAGGAATCACGACTTGCATGTCGATGAGTATGACAACCGGCAGGAGCCATAGGAGTTGTCTTTATTTTTGTATGACCTGCGTGTCATTGAAGAACGCCATGTAACTTACTTTACTTTATTGCTAAACGCGTTAGTCATAGAAGTAGAAGTAGTCGTTGGCGTGACAACTTCATGAAGACACGATGATGGAGATCATGATGATGGAGATCATGGTGTCATGCCGGTGACAAGATGATCATGGAGCCCCGAAGATGGAGATCAATGGAGCTATATGATATTGGCCATATCATGTCACAACTATATAATTGCATGTGATGTTTATTATGTTTATGCATCTTGTTTACTTAGGACGACGGTAGTAAATAAGATGATCCCTTACAAAATTTCAAGAAGTGTTCTCCCCTAACTGTGCACCGTTGCTACAGTT
>NW_021255230.1:0-599 GCF_002162155.2 Triticum dicoccoides
CGCACCTGCTCCCGCACCGGACGTGCTCGGCGGTGCTTCGTCTTTGGTTGAGCTCGACGCCCTCACAGTATCTGTCACACCGGCCCCCTTCAATATAAATGTATAATCTCCTATTTTCGTTGCCTTTCGGATGTCTCAAGTCGCAGACTTTTCTTTGCAGGCCGACGAAACCCTGTGCACCATATTGTACACCATCGGTGACCAGAAGGTGGACGTGGGGAAGGCGATGATAATGAAGCCGAAGGAACCATTGTTCCACAGCCGGCCGATCCCCCCGAACGTCTTTAAGGTTTCCGTCGCCAGTGTCGAGCCGGGCCACGAGAATTTGCCTCCTACAACACTACTGGTGGATGACGAGGAGACACCGCGGCGGCTTGGTGATTGTTGCAATGGGTGGGTCCTGTTGTGGCCAAAGAGTCTGCTTCGTCTGGAGGCGGTCGGGAGCACACCCACAAGCACGCAGCCTTAGCAAGGTATGAACATCATCACCCCACCTACCCAATTAGCATCGGGTGTCGGATTGGGTGATAGCAGATGGGGTAAGGAGGAGGCTCCATTAGTTGTTGATGACGTTGCCATGGATGAGGATGAGGACGACG
>NW_021255231.1:0-418 GCF_002162155.2 Triticum dicoccoides
TGTCATTTGCATGCATTACTATTAGTTTATATTGGGTATGACTATGACTGGATCTCTTTTACCATGAATTACAATGTATAGTCAATCCTTAATCTTTGAAGATGCTCTACATTTATGTTTTGCGGTCATTTATGTTCCATTTATGCACGTGCTAACCTTGATTGTAAACCTCGGTGCTTCCCATTGTTTCCCTGCAACACATATAAGGTAGTTAGTCATCAGGTTAAGTAAGGGTTCGCATGCTATCAGTAAAATATGTTGATTAAAAATAAGCACATTGCAGATTCATCAGATTAATTCAAGCCACATGGAAAACCCATTTATCCAAACCAAGCATGATTAATAACTAGGAAATATAGCACTTGTATATGTTTCTCATTTATTAAGTGCAGCCAAATTCGATTTATTCCTCACATGC
>NW_021255232.1:0-943 GCF_002162155.2 Triticum dicoccoides
AGGAAAACTGAGAGGAATCCAAGGTAGTGCTGATGATAACACGTAGCGCTTGTGCGTGCTCTCAAGAACTTGAGCATTTCCATAATCATCAAGGTTTTACCAACATCCGTGTCAAGGATCCTGGCAACACAACATACTACCATGATGAATAGCGATGGACGATGCAGATGCAAAGGAGGATAATACTTTCTCAGATTTCACCTTAGCGAGCCAAGGAACAAAATCTGGACGATCGACCGAGAGACATTTAGCACTCCGCATCTAATGTTCTCCTTGATGTCCTAGTGTATCCCATTCATAGATATGGTTTGATAACTAGAACATCAAGTAAAAGGTCAGACTTCGGGAACACAAAAATCCATAGGGGCAACTAGGGAGTAAACCCTACGAAATCCCTATGAGGAGGTGGCCAACTTCATCAATCAAGATATTATAATAACAGGTCTTCCGGCTGGGTGTGTTGGCCACGACATCCACCTTACCGGTTTCCGAGGGACCAATATTATAGTTCTTGGGAAACGTTCCAAACCATCATATCTGCCTGAGATTCAGATCTGGTTGGTGTCAGGATATTCCAGACTCATCGAGTCTAGGAAGAAAAACGGAAAGTTTGCGACACAAATCGACGAGATGACGTTGCAGGATTCTCGGGAGATGAACTACGATAGCAAGCTCCAAAACATGAGCTGGTTCTGCTACAAACATGTGAACACGTTGTCCCAGACAAGCATGCCCACATGGTAGTCTTACAATAAAACACTACCGAGTTCTGGTTGGGAACCATCAGCGAGGATATCGAAGTTCTCTCATAAGTCCGGATTAGCTCTTATGAAGATACTCCTTCTCCTTGAACAAATCAGTCAGTGGCTTGGTGTGCTAGGATATACATATGGAATGAAGATGATCAGTCTAACAGACCACAGAATTCTTCGCACGTGCATGA
>NW_021255233.1:0-1914 GCF_002162155.2 Triticum dicoccoides
AAATGTCATGTGTGTACTAGCCGCCTATGTAATTGGATGTTTGCCGCTATTACACACATCTTGTTTATGTGAAACGTTTCTGTTCTCTTGGCTCAACACAAACAGTTTATCAGAATGAACTGTATGCCCTCCATTGCACACACCTTGATCTGGCTGAACCGTTTCTTTTGTGTTGCCTAATAAAAAACAGTTCATCCGAGTGAACCGTATGCCGTATATCGCACACACCTTGATCTGGCTGGCCGTTTCTTTTGTGTTGCCTAATCACAAACAGTTCATCCGAGTGAAGGATGTGCTTTATATCACATACACCTTCATCTGGCTGCCCGTTGTTGTTGTTCTGCCTCATCACAAATAGATTATCCGAGTGAAGTGTATGCCGTATATCGCACACGCCTTCATCTGGCTGCCCGTTTCTTTTGTTCTGCCTCATCGCAATAGTTATTTGAACTGAATAGTATGCCCCACATCGCAGACGCAACTAAATTCTGAACCGTGTTTGATGTATCCTTCATCGCAAACGTTTTGCATTTTTTTGACAATTTTTTACATCATCGTTTGTGATTAATGCATCGCACACATTTTCGTCAAAGGGTCTCTGATCGTAGTATCGCGTTAGCAGCATCCTGCAGTAGTGTCCTTTGCTTGCTTGTGTTGTTGTTGTTGTTGCTAGCATCATTTAGGTTGCTCACCTAGTTGCACATCTAGACAACATATTTGTTGCTAAACCTAATTTGTTAAGAAAAACTAAAACTTGGTAGTTACCTATTCACCCCCCATCTAGTCAACCATATTGATCCTTTCAACCCTCTTGCCGTGTCGAGGACAAGTGTGCGCCGTGCTTTGTGTGCAGATGCCGCTCACTTAGTTTTGCTGAGAGATTCCTACTGGACCTTGGTTCTCTAATCGAAGGAAGTACTTATGGCTAGGTTACATCGGGGCTATTTGGTTGGTGTCCACAACGCTACGTGCCTGACCTGAACTGTCCCTGAAGCATGCCTGATGCTTGTTTGGTTCGTGCCTGAGGAAATAAATGCATGCCTGACATGGAGGTGCCTAGCAGTACAATTAGCCTGGACTAGATATAAAATATAGAAGAAGGTACAATGCTTAGCTCAGGCACGGTGCTTAGCCTGGCTCAGGCCACCTTTTCTTGCGCCTGAGGCGCGACAGCCGTTGCCTGGCAGTGATAAACAACCGTCAACAATATTTAAGCATTAAAATATAGGATGCCAGACCAGGGCACGAACCAAACACGTTATGCCGGACTAGCCTGACCAGGCAAATTTGTCCACCAACTCAGGGAGCACTCAGGCAACATTTTTTCTCAGGCATGATGCACAGGCCTCCAACCAAACAGCCCCATCATCCTGACACTTGGGGATCCCAACCACTCTTACGAGAGAGCAAGCAGGGCTTAACGGAGGATGCGCGCATGATGGTGGCGCTGTTTGACCCCATGGTGGCGTCGATGGCTGGCCGACCTGGCAAGGATGATGTGGATCTCTATTCCAGCGGTGGGTCAATGGTTTGATGGTGGCCGCGGTTTCTGAAGTGTGTGCATGTGTTGTACGCTTTGGGTTGTTGCACCGGATGTATGCTTCTGGTACGCCATGCGGGCGGATCGGCGATGGCCCCTTTATAAATGGTGGGGCATGAGAGCATTTCCCATTGTTGAGTTTGTAGCTGTGGATGGTGGCTTCGAGTTATTTGATGCAAGTTTTTGTCAGACCTTTGTTGAATACTTAATAATATGGCTGTGTGCATCACTTGATCCAGAGGTCTGGTCTTGCTTCCCTTTCAGAAAAGAAAAAATATAGTTCGTTTGAATGTGTATACAACTGTGGAGAGAAAAGAAGAATGATAAAACATAGGCATTCAAATATAGATATGCTGTAAAAGCAAAAAAAAAAA
>NW_021255234.1:0-632 GCF_002162155.2 Triticum dicoccoides
AGGCGCGGCAGAGACGGGAAGGGGACGGGGCGCGGTCGGGCGATGGCGGGGCGCGGGGCGGCGCCCGCGATGGCGGCGGGGGCGAGCCCGGCCGGTGGCGGCGCAGGGAACCGCGGCGAGCGGCAGCGGAGCTTCGGGCGCGCAGCGGCGGGGCAGGCGCGGGCCGGCGGCGCGGCCGGATGGGCTCTGGCGGGCCGCGCCCGGGCCGAGCGGGCCGGCGGCGGGGAGTGCCACGTGGCGCTCCCTGATTCACTGGCGGCGGCGGCTGGACACTTCCGGCGCGGACGGACATGTCCGGCGCGGCGCGGAGGGGAAAATTTAGGGTTGGGGATGGATTTGATCCGCGAATTTCGGGGGAGGGGGCTATTTATAGATTCTGGGAGCTAGGAGAGTCCAATTGAGGAGCGGTTTTCGCCCACACGATCGTGATCGAACGACCGAGAGCATGGAGGGGAGTTAGATGGGTTTTGGGCCACTTTGGAGGGGTGTTGGGCTGCAAAGAGAAAGAGGGGTTTCGGGCTACGCGGTTAACCGTTGGAGTACCAAACGACCTCCAAATGGCACGAAACTTGACAGGCGGTCTACCGGTGGTATACCAAGGCCACTTGGCAAGGCTCGGTCCATTCCGAGAA
>NW_021255235.1:0-535 GCF_002162155.2 Triticum dicoccoides
AAAACAAGACAAACAAGCAAAAAGGACACAATCAACCACGTGCAAAGCTCAAACAACATGATGCAAACATGGTATGCTATGCGGGATGCGATATGTGATGCAAATGCGAGATTTGACAAGGAATGAATGAACCTTGCCTCAACTTGGAAATCCAAGGGTGCCACTGTGAAGGTGAGATGATTTCGCTTGAAAACAATATAAAGAACGCCGGAATCGGAGACACGGTTTGGAAATGGCGAACAATTCAAATATGGCACCGGTCTGGGATAAACAACAAGTAGCCATCTAAATGCAACAAGACAAACATGCTACAGCACTCAAACATGGCAACAAAATACATGGCAGGGATCCATTCATGATGCTTAAGAAAGGAGGAACACTGAGCTACGGCCAATTCATTCATTAACAGGTTCAAACAAGCATGGCAAAAGTGCAATTGGTAAACAGATCTCAGACTTAGTGAAATTAACACTTGTCTGGAATTTCAGATCAGGTAGCACACTTTGGAGGATGAAAACTATATGATACAGGGCCT
>NW_021255236.1:0-1221 GCF_002162155.2 Triticum dicoccoides
TTATCTTGGAGATCAAGCGTTTCGTGGTCCACTTCACGGATAGGATCCGAGAAGCAACGCCTGAGTTGGGAAACGTGGAAGACATCGTGGACTCTGGAGAGGTGCGGAGGTAGTTCCAACTGGTAGGCAACTTCTCCTCGTTTGGCGAGAATGCGAAAAGGTCCAATGTAACGAGGAGCCAATTTGCCTTTGATACCGAAACGATGGGTTCCCTTCAGAGGGGTGACCCGAAGATAAGCCTTCTCGTCAACCTCGAAAGTCATAGCCTTATGTTTTCGGTCATATTGACTCTTTTGACGAGATTGGGCTGTTTTCAACTTTTCACGGACGATACGAACTTGTTCTTCTGCTTCCTGAATCATATCCGGGCCAAAGAATTGTCTTTCCCCGGTCTCTGACCAGTTAAGGGGTGTTCGACACCGTCGTCCATAGAGAACTTCAAAAGGGGCTTTACCCAAGCTAGATTGATAACTGTTGTTGTAAGCGAATTCGGCAAATGGAAGGCACTTCTCCCAGTCCATTCCGAATGAGATAACAGAGGCTCGAAGCATGTCTTCTAGAATCTGGTTGACGCGTTCCACTTGACCACTCGATTGAGGGTGGAAAGCGGTGCTGAAGGAGAGACGGGTTCCCATAGCATTTTGGAAACTTTCCCAAAATCGAGAGGTGAAAAGACTTCCTCGATCCGAGTTGATTTCCAAAGGAACACCATGGAGGGACACTATTCGGGAGATGTATAAGTCTGCCAGCTGGTTAGCGGTTATACTCTCACGAACAGGTAAGAAATGGGCTACTTTGGAAAGACGATCGACCACGACGAAAATAGCATTATTCCCTCTCTTGGTCCTGGGAAAACCGGTAATGAAATCCATACCAATTTTATCCCATTTCCATTCAGGAATAGCTAAGGGTTGAAGGGTGCCAGCAGGCCGTTGATGCTCTGCTTTTACACGACGACAGACGTCGCAATTTGCAATAAACTGAGCAATTTCTCTCTTCATCCTAGTCCACCAGAACCTCTGGCGTAGGTCCTGATACATCTTAGTACTACCGGGATGAATGGTGAGAGGAGATTCATGAGCTTCCTTAAGGATCAAACGCCTCAGGTTTCGCACTTTGGGAACCACTAGTCGATTCCCGAAGTATACGACCCCTTGATCATTAATGGAGAAGCAATTCGCAATTCCTTTCTGAATGTTTCTCTTGATGCGGGAGATTCCC
>NW_021255237.1:0-561 GCF_002162155.2 Triticum dicoccoides
CGAGGATGTGGGTCGGGCATCATCGAGAACAAATAATATATGCCGCAAAAGTAACATTTTTTAAATGATTGGATTGTGATTTTTTATATGCAAATTCTAAATTTCTATAACTAAAATTATAAGAAACTAAAAAAACATCGATCATCGTCTAACAATTTGAAATTAATCTAATTCATCTAGCTAAAGCTAACATTTCTAAAATTTCTAACATTTCTATAACATTTCTAACATTTCTATATACAATTTGACACTAATCTAATCTAATTAATTAATTCATCTAAAACCTTTGTATAAAAAACAGAAAAAACTAAAAACTAAAAACTAAAAACAGAATCTAGTGTGTGTGTGTGTGTGTGCGTGTGCACCTACGGCGCCGGCGACGCGGCGGCTTCGATTGGAGGGAGGAGAGGGGCCGGGGAGAGGGGCTCACAGCGTGGGCGAGGTGACGGCGACGGCGACGGCGAGGTCGAAGGTGATGGCGACGGGCCCGTGCGGTGACGGGGATGGGCCGGCGATGGGCGGTGATGGGGACGGGGGCGGCATTGGGGGCAGCAACGGGGA
>NW_021255238.1:0-1381 GCF_002162155.2 Triticum dicoccoides
ACACCAGAAACTACTTGCAACTCCTGGACAGAGAGCTAGGGTGAATAAGAAGTCGAGCGGGGTCATATTTCAGGGCCCAATGCATGGTAGTAGCTGTATCTTAAATCACGCATACAGATCTCAGTGCTTAAGGTCGGCTTCAATGAAACAACCCACCATGTACTCCTACATGGCCTCTCATCGATACCTTTACCAAATCGTGTTCACCACACCACTCTCATTACCGACATAATCATTTCACTCTAGCCCATCACCCAGATGAACCAGACCTGACACGACTCTAAGCATAGCAGGCATAGCAAGGTAGGAACAACACATACATATGGCTCAATCAACTCCTACACATGCTAGTGAGTTTCATCTAGTTACTGTGGCAATGACAGGTCATGCAGAGGAAATGGGTTCAACTACCGCAACACATAGCAGTTTGAAACGCGTTGTCTTAATGCAGTAAAAGAGAGCAGGAGCGAGAACATGGGATTGTATCGATATGATCAAATGATTGGTTGCTTGCCTGATGGTTCGATGCACTGATACGGTTCTTCGTTAGGGTAATCACGGTACCCCTCGGGGACAGAACCTGCCGCAGAGAGCACCGATACACAAACATTACCAAACAGTATGCAACAACATGATGCATGCATGAGACATGGCAAAATGAGTGTATTGGGCTAATGCAACTAAAACCAGAAGGGTTTGAACAAATTTGAATCAAGGATTCAAATTTCAAATTCAAATATGGCCTTTTAAAGTGCTTTTCCTTGTTCTGCTTAAACCATCAATTTAACTTGTTTGATCATGCATGAAAATAGTACAGATGGGTAGATTGGATTTTTCTGATCATTTTTCATATATAATTTGTCCAATTTGGAGTTACAGAATAAAAGTTATGAATTTTTGAAGTTTAAATAATATTGTGGAATTTCCTGATTTAAATTAAATCCACAAAATCAATTACTGCGTCAGCCTGACGTCAGTGTGACGTCAGCAGGTCAACGGAACTGGTCCAGGTCAAACCTGACAGTGGGTCCCGCATGTCAGGGTGATTATTTTAACTAAAACTTAATTAAAACTAATCCTGTTTAATTAACAGGGCTGGGCCCCACCTGTCATTGACTCAGGGGAGTCAACCAGGGCCCACCCGTGGTCAAACCCGAGTCGGCTGCACCGGCGTTTAGCCGCCGGCGAGCCCGACGCGGCGGCGGAAGTGGTTTTGGTCATTTCGGCCACCAAACGGACCGCGGAGACCACCGGAGTGGAGCTGAGGCCAACCCGCAGCTCTTGGCGGAGCCCGTTGGGGTCGGGGTGGCCGGAGTCGACGGCGGCGAGCTCGGCTGCGGCCGCCGGGGTTCGGTCGTGCACGGGAACGGTGCTGGAGCTC
>NW_021255238.1:6657-7152 GCF_002162155.2 Triticum dicoccoides
AGGGTGGCAGTGGTGTCACGTGCTCGTCTCGGCGTCCGTCGTCGCTACCGCAACTTCGTCCACCTTGACTCGCGTTACGCGAAGAGATGGTGGCAGTGGTGTCACGTGCTTGTCTCGACGTCCGTCGTCGCTACCGCGACGACGTCTGCCTCGACTCCCGTTATGCTAAGACAGGGTGGCAGTGGTGTCACGTGCTCGTCTCGACGTCCGTCGTCGCTACCGCGACGACGTCCTCCTCGACCCGCGTTACGCTAAGACAGGGTGGCAGTGGTGTCACGTGCTCGTCTCGGCGTCTGCCGTCGCTACCGCGACGACGTCCGCCTCGACTCGCGTTACGCTAAGACAGGGTGGCAGTGGTGTCACATGCTCGTCTCGGCGTCCTTCGTCGCTACCGTGACGACGTCCGCCTCGACTCGCGTTATGCTAAGACAGGGTGGCAGTGGTGTCACATGCTCGTCTCGGCGTCCGTCGTCGCTACCGCGACGACGTCCGCCT
>NW_021255239.1:0-687 GCF_002162155.2 Triticum dicoccoides
CTTTAAATTCTGTTTTCTATTTTTTGCAATTGTTTTGGCTTTATTAAAAATGCTAGAGCATTTTCAAAAATGCTGAAAATATTTGTGGGCACTGTTTGGATTATTTCCAGCAGCCCTCATTTACCTTCAAGATTATTTGGACATTTAAAATTATTTATAGCATTTAAATGTCCAAGAACAAATACTGTATGATTTAATTCAATAATCTAGAATGGCCTGGAAAAATGTGCAGCATTTTTGTCAGAGGTTCTGGACCAAAACAAAAATGATGAACATTTAAGAAGGGCATTTCAGGTTCATTGAAAATATTTTTAGGTTGAACCTATTTGAATTCCATTTGGTGCTAGGGTTTGGACATCCCCATTTCAAGTTCATTTGAAAAATAAACATGATGACATGGATGCAGATGCAACTAATTACAAGCAATGATCTAGGGATGTGACAACTCACCCCCACTAAACAAGAATCTCGTCCCGAGATTCAAGACGCGAGGTAAGAAGACAAAGGGGACACTAAGTAACACAAACTTCATGATCCAACTGCCTTCTCGAGGTTGTTGATTTGCCGACTCAAATTGATCTTGATGTCTTGCCTTCGAAATCTTCATCTAACATGACGATGACAGAAGGAAACTCTACGGAATCGATCTTCTCAAAGATCGAACAACTCGGGATCAACTCACGAAAG
>NW_021255240.1:0-826 GCF_002162155.2 Triticum dicoccoides
TGATGTCAACTATTGGTGTAGAATCACATGGCGATGTGAACTAGATTATTCAGTCTAGTGCAAGTAACATACCGATGACAAAGGGAACAACGTATGTTGTTATGCGGTTTGACCGATAAAGATCTTCATAGAATATGTAGGACCAATATGAGCATCGAGGTTCCGCTATTGGTTATTGACCGGAGACGTGTCTCGGTCATGTCTACATAGTTCTCGAACCCATAGGGTCCGCACGCTGTTCGGTGACGATTTATATTATGAGTTTATGTGTTTTGATGTACCAAGGGTAGTTCGGAGTCCCGGATGAGATCGGGGACATGACGAGGAGTCTCGAAATGGTCGAGACGTAAAGATCGATATATTGGACGACTATATTCAGACATCTGAAAGGTTCCGAGTGATTCGGATATTTATCGGAGTACCGGAGAGTTGCATGAATTCGACGGGGAGTATATGGGCCTTATTGGGCTTTAGGGGAAAGAGAGAGGGGAGGCTGCGCGCCCCCCCAAGGCCTAGTCCGAATTGGACTAGGGGGAGGGGCGGCGCTCCCTCCTTCCTTCTCTTCTCTTTTCCCTTTCCTTCTCTCCTACTCCTACTACATGGAAGGGGACTCCCCAGGGCGCGCCTTAGTTGAGGGCCGGCCCTCCCCCTCCTCCACCCCTTTATATGCGGGGGAGGGGGACACCCCATGGACACACAAGTTGATCATTGATCTCTCTTAGCCGTGTGCGGTGCCCCCCTCCACCATAATCCACCTCGGTAATATCATAGCGATGCTTAGGCGAAGCCCTGCGTCAGTAGCATCATCAACACGGTCATCACGTCG
>NW_021255241.1:0-2359 GCF_002162155.2 Triticum dicoccoides
TACATATACCAATAAATGCAATTTGTAACAAATTGTTGTACAACAATATATCTTCTAGCCATGAAACCCTACCCCGATTCTCCTTTCTTCCACTTGCCAAAGACAAGTTGGCTGTAGAGGATGGTCCAACTCAGATCAGCCTACAGAAGTGCATTGTATAATTCTTTTTAGTTCCAAGTAGTAGTTCAGGAAGTGCAAATTGCAAAAGTTTGAGAAATCACTAACTGGAAAGTCTGGTGTTTCCTTGAAAACATGAAAGTGCCTGATTATGCATACAATTTTACAACAAGACATCCACCATACAATTTTTATTAAAGGAAAAGACTTAAATGAAGTTTAATTAAAGTTTCAGTTAAAGTTTAAATTAAAGTTTCAGTTAAAGTTTTAGTTGATTTTAAAGTTAAATTAAATTTTCACTTAAAGTTTCAGTTAAAGGAGAGCACTTTCTACTGGATTTTAGGGCTATTGTAAGCAGTGCACTACTGCACTATTGTTCATACTCCTACACTATTGCACTACTGGAATCCTCGTACAAACTACTGCAAGCAGGAATACTAATGCAAACCCTGGAACTTGTAAGCAGTAGCAGGAGTACAACAAGACAAGAAGATGAGACAATATGGAGGGCACAAGGCAAACTACTGAAAAGGTTTCTTTGTGCTGTACTCCAAAATTCAACCAAACAAATTAACTGAAACTTAACAGCAGCAGCAAGTGCTACACTATTGTTGTCCTACACTAAACTAATACAACCAAACAAATTAATTGAAGAAAAACTACTGAAACTATACAAGCACTATAGTCAGATTACACAAAAGTACTGATGCAAGTAGTATAGTACACAAAACTTGCAAACTTACAAGCACTACTGCAACTTAATTAAGCTACTGGAGTAAGTGAAACAACTGCACTTAATTAAGCTACTGGAGTAAGTAACTCCATGGTGTACTCACTGGAGTACAGCTAAATGTTCAGGAGTACTTCTCAGGCATAAGCAACTGCTGACAAATTTCATACTCCAATGAGAAGAGTACTTGTACTCACAGTAGTTCAGAAGTGCAACTACTCTTTTGTGAAATTCAGTGCATCTACTGCAAATAAAATTCAGTAAATTTCCACCTAGAAACTAGATAGGATGGCCATGAAATTCAGTGCATCTACTTCAACTACTCTTCAAGTATATGAATGCTGTGAACCTAACAAGTTTTCCAGAAACATAAGTATTAGGGTGATAACTAGTATATCAATTTCATTGTGATAATTGTACCCTGAACATTTCAGAAACTCTATTATTGTGTTGGTCACTATAAAACAGGAGTATGAAAACCAACAACCTAGCTAGAGCCTACTGTAGCAGCACCAGCGTCAACTAAAGTATCGCAATGCTGCAGGAAGGGATGGCAACCAAACTTGTATCATGAGCAAGGACTGATGACGAAACCCTAAAATCTTGCTGTACGAGGAGCGAATGGGATTGAAACAAGGCAGAGAGGAGAAGAGGGTCGAGAGAGGGGACCTTGGTGTCGTTCTCGCGGCTGGCGGCGTTGCTGGGCGGGGGCGGTTGCTCCGGGGACGGGGAGGGAGGCGCTGCGGTGCCGGAGGCGGGGCCGCGGAGGCTGGGCATGTGTGGCTGCCTAGCTCGTCGGCGGAGGCGGCCGTCGGAAGCAACGGACAGATCCCATCCTCCTCCTCGTCCTGCACCCCGTGCGGTCGTCGGTGGTGGGATGGTTGCGGGTCGGCGGCGGGATGGTTGGGGGCCGCGGCGGCTTGCTGTCCGGTGGGCGGCGGAGGAGCTGCAGTGGTGGGGCGCGAGTGGGCGCGGGGGCGGCAGCGCACTTAGGGGCGGCAGCGCAGTGGGTCGGGGTAGCGGCACGCAGTGGGGGGGCTGAGGGATAGCAATGGCGCACCACCTAGCGGTGTGCCATAAGTAACTTTTTTTTAGATAGCAATGGCGCACCACCCAGCGGTGCGCCATAATTAACTTTTTTCGCATAGCAATGGCGCACCACCCAGCGGTGCGCCATACGTAATTTTATTATTATTATTATTTGTTGCATCTAATAGTTTTTTAGAAAATGAATATGAATATGAAACAGTAATAATTTTTTTATAAAAACAGTAATAATTTTTTTAAAAATATCATCAAATTTGTTATTTGAAAATATTTATGAATATGAAAAAATATCATCAAATTTGTTATTTGAAAATATGATCAAATTTCTTATTTGAAAATATAATCAAATTTGTTTTTTTGGATTTTTAGTTGCATTCATTTGTGAATTGGTAAAACATTATTGTGTAGGGTGCGGGGGGTTGTCGGCGGCGGTGGAGCGGGGGAGGGTGCGGGGGTGCTCGGAGG
>NW_021255241.1:2670-6548 GCF_002162155.2 Triticum dicoccoides
CGGGGGAGGGTGCGGTGGGTCGTCGGCGGCGGTGGAGCGGGGGAGGGTGCGGAGGGTCGTCGGCGGCGGTGGAGCGGGCGAGGGTGCGGGGGGTGCTCGGCGGCGAGGGGGATCTGGCGAGGGGGATAGCGATCGAGATGGAGGGGGATCGAGATCGACTGTCCTCATGAATATTCAATATTTTTTCATATTGAATATGAAAATATCATCAAATTTGAAAAAATATTCATGAATTCAAAAAGTGCCCATGAAATTTAAAAGTATTCATGAATTCAAAAAGTGCCCATGAAATACAATCGAGAAATGAAAGCTACAATTTAAATACAATCGATCTTAGCTACCTATATGTTCATAATCTTCTTGCCCTTATTTTTCATAAATGGAGTTCTTCTCTTGAACAGACGTCCTTTAGGTAGGGTGGTCCTGCTTCTTCTTGTGGTGTATGCTGGTACTTCATCGTCGTCATCATGTTCCATCTTCGGGTCGCCGTACTTGTCGAAGTCTTGCTCATTGGCGACTCCATCCATTCTGATGATCTTCCTTTTGCCTCTCCTCACGACAACACGACTGGGCTTTGACGGGTCGATAATGAAGAAACATTGGTCCACTTGGGAAGCCAGTACCCATGGCTCATTTTTCACGGTGGCGTTTGCGCCCGCGGTCTTGGATTTGGCTTTGGGTATAACCATGGTGGTGAAATACCAGTCTTCTTTTATGACGCTCTTGGCCCATCTGACACGGAACTCGGGACATTCTCTCCAGTGTAGCTCAGCTCCTAGATCTGCCCGATCCTTCTGTAGTATATGTCCTTGTCGTTACTGGTGTAGGATTCCATCGTTACCCCGGAGTTCTGATAGCCATCGCTCTTCATGTCCTTTCCCTCGGTGTAGAATGTGTAGCCGTTGATATCGTACGCCTCATACGTCATCAGGTTGTGCTCAGTGCCCTGTGACAAGGCGAATATGAGTTGTTCTTCCGCGAAAGAATCCTCATGTAAAGGGTATGACAGAAGCTTCTGCTTGAACCAATGCGTGAAACATGAGTTGTGCTCTTTGATTATATCTCCGTCCGTCCTTTGTTGACCTCGGCTATTGTACGTCTTCTCAATAAAGGTTTTGTGCTCTACCACCCAAGGATCGACCACGTCTATGTGTTGTAGCGCGACTAGGTTTGCTCTTTCAAAGTCGGCGAGTCGACCCTCGAAGTTGACATGCATTTCGTGGCAACCCTCTCGGTGACCCCATCCAGCGAGCCTGCCGAGGTGCCTATTGACGGGCAGACCAACGGGGTTCTCGATGCCTAGATAATTCGTGTAGTAGGAGATGCACTCTTCGGTCAGAAAGCCCCTGGCTATGCTTCCCTCTGGACGTGATATGTTGCGAACGTAACCTTTGATGACACCATTCATCCTTTCGAACGGCATCATGCTGTGCAGGAACGTCGGCCCAAGTTGGATGATATCCTCCACGATATGGACCAGAAGATGCACCATAATGTCAAAGAATGCGGGCGGGACGTACATCTCAAGCTCACATAGCATCACCACGATCTCTTCCTGTAGCCTTCTGAGTTGCCTCACGCCAACCGACTTCGGAGAGATGACGTCGAAAAAGTTGCATAGGCCAAATAGCGTTTCACGAATGTGCGCGTCCATGATCCCACGGATTGCAACTGGAAGTATCTGCATCACCAGCATGTGACAGTCGTGATACTTCATCCTGCTGAACTTCAGCTTCGCTGAGTCTAGGTATCTTCTTATCTTCCCCGCGTAACCGTAAGGAAGTTTTACTCCTACGAGGCATGTGAAAAACTGATCGATCTCCTCATGACTTAGAGTGAAGCACGCGGGAGGGAAGTCATTTCCGGTCTTATTGGCCTTTTTGCCTTTGCGACGACTTTCCATGTCCTGCTTCGCCTCATCATCATCATCATTAGCGTGAAGCTCCTCCCTGATGCCCATCGATTTCAAGTCTGCCCTTGCTTTCGGCCCATCTTTGGTCCTCTCTGGCATGTTGAGTAGGGTACCAAGCAGACTCTCGCACATGTTCTTCGTGATATGCATGACATGAAGGCTGTGAGGCACACGGTGGATCTTCCAGTAGGGCAAGTTCCAGAAAACAGACCTCGTTTTCCATACCTTCAGCAGCGAATCTGGCGCCTTTCGCTTCTTTCTCGGCTCTGGCGCCTTTTGCTTCTTTCCTGACAATGGGCAATCTTTCCAATTTATCAACATCTCGTCTATTTCCTCGCCACTCCTCGTACACGGGCGTGTTCGGGGTTCGGTTTCACCATCGAACGGATCCTTGTGTTTCCTCCATGAGTCATCATCGCGAAGCCACCTTCGATGTCCCATGAACACGGGTTTCAAAGACCTGGGGTCTCTATCTAGCTGGAGATACATTGTGTCATCCATGCACCTGACGCATCCAGAAAATCCGTGGAGCACCTTCCCCACAACATATCCGTTACCGAGATAGTCCTGCACCGTCGTGAGTACTGCGACTCTCATAGGGAAATATTCTTTCTCTGCGGCGTCCCACGTATTGGCTGGCGTTTTCCACAGCGTGTCTAGCTCCTCTTTCAGCAGCCCCAGATACAGATTGATGTTGTTCCCTGGTTGTTTCGGCCCTTCAATTAGCATACTCATGTGAATGTACTTCCTCTTCATGCACAACTAGGTGGGAAGGTTGTACATCCGCACAAACACAGGACAGGTGCTATGTGTGCTTCTCTGGCTACCAGACGGATTGACTCCATCGGTGCTCGCGCCCAGCACGTTGTTCCTTGGATCCTTCCCAAATTCTGGGTGTTCGAAGTTCAATGCATGCCACTGGCTCCCATCCTTAGGGTGACTCAGCATCTTGTCTTTTTTATTTATCTTCGGATTATTTGCGTCATCTTCTTGCTTCTTCTCCTCCCTATCCACGTGCCAATGCGGGAGCTTTGCTACCTTAGGGTCCGCGAAATACCGCTGCAGACGAGGAGTGATCGAAAAGTACCACACCACTTTTCGAGGAGCTTTCTTCCTCTTCTTGTATTGAGCGACGCCGCACACCAGACATATGGTAGACTCCGCGTGCTCGTCCCGATAAATGATGCAATTATTCATGCACACATGGTTTTCACGTGCGGTAAATCCAGAGGACACACGATTTTCTTCGCCTCCTCGAAACTGGTTGGGCACTTGTTCCCCTTGGGAAGACGTTAGTGCCAGAATGACATGTTCTCGTCGAAGCATGCATCTTTTATTTTGTGTTTTACCTTCATTTCCAGAGCCATGAGCGTTACTTTCATGTGGGTGTCCTCGGGCCTGCATCCTTCATACAATGGAGTGACCGCGTCTATCTCCAGTGGATCCAGCTTGGCTTTCTCTTTGGCAGCAGCTCTTGCGTTATCCGTCTACTTGACAAGAAGCTCTTGAATATGAGGGTCCTACACCTAGCCCATTGATGGTCCATCGTCGTCTGCTCCGGCATATTCATCTTCATGATCACGCCCTTCGTCTGCTCCGGCATCTTCCTCATCATCATGTCCGACATCTTCTACATGATAACTGTGTATTGCATCTACTTCGTGATCATGTCCTGGAGATTCTTCGTCTTCTCGCCGGCCCTCGCCGCGGTTGTCTTGCTGCCCTTCCTCATTTCTTGCCCGGCCCCCATGGACAACTTCATAATCATCTTCATCACCTTGCCACCGATAGCCATCCATGAAACCATGCAAGAGCAGGTGGTCCCGCACCTGTATGAAATCCGGGTCCATAAGGCTCCTCAGCTTGCATCTTCGGCACAGACATCTTATCTCCGTCTCGTCATTTTGAAGCATCTCGGCCTTCACGGAGCTCAAAAACCTATTCACGATGCCTTCGGTCATTGTGC
>NW_021255241.1:6821-26611 GCF_002162155.2 Triticum dicoccoides
GACCATGGTCGCCTGCGGGGTAGAGCAAAATGATATTTTAGAACCAAGAAAAAATTTGGCATGACTTTGCTTAAAGATAGGACCAAAAAGAATGCATAGTGCCAAAAGTCTCGCCGAAACGGAAATGAATCAATATTCCGGCCAAATATTGGCAACTATCCCATTTCAAATAGCGGTACCTGCAAACACAAACATATATGCAACACCACAAACATATGCAACACCACAAACATACATAGATCTAGCTAGGCCATAAAAAGTGCATGTGCACGTTGTTGGAGGGATAAAAAAAGTAGATCTACAACGTAAAGAAAGCTTTCCCCTTACTTACCTATAAAAAAGGTAATTTAACCACTTAATTTGGATGAATCTTTGGTGCAAATGAGGTTAGAAGGAGGAGGCAGCCGAGACAAGCTTAGAGGAGGAGGTGGAGAGAATGAAGTGGGGAAAGTGAGTGTGTAGGTGGTTGTCCAAAATATCTAGCTGGTCCCAGGTTACTAATGGCACACCACCTACAAATATGCCATTAGTAACCCTGGTTACTAATGGCGCACCAGCTGGTGGTGCGCCATTAGTAGTTTTGCAAAAAAAGAAATTTATAGTAGTGGCGCACGGTGTGGCTCGTGCGCCATTACTAGTTAAAACTAGTAATGGCGCACTGTGCATTGCTGCGCCATTAGTATTTTTGGAAAAAATATTTGTTACTATTGGCGCACAATGGGTCTGGGACGCCATTAGTGTCTATCACACTAATGGCGCACCAACACATGGTGCGCCACTGCTATATAGTAGTGGCGCACCACATGTATGGTGCGCCATTAGTGTCCATATCATCTATATCCCTTTTCCTACTAGTCGGCCCAAATATTGGGCGAACAATTAACAGGCCAGATCTGGCTTCTTGCCGTAAATGGGCCTTTATTAAGCAGGCTGCTATTGGGCTGGCCCACTAGTACCTGATTAAGTACTACGAGCCTTTGACTGGGCCGGCCTTTTTAACCTATATGGGCCTCTGTTGGGCCGAGCCACGTGTCAACGTATCATAGGCATGTCTCCTCCAATGGATGGGCGACATTTGGCCCACTAACGAGCTGACAGGTGTTCCCTTCGGCCAGTCAGAATTTTACACGTGGAAATTTCCCACTCGTCAGGGCTGTTAACGGGTTATCGAATCCAAAATCCGACCCGATAGCTTAACGGCGTTCCGTCATGGTGGATGCCACGTGCCGGTCACCCTTGACGAAAGCACTTCCATGATGATAATTTTGGTAATGTCATGGAACACTTCTACGACAGCACAGGTATGACTATTTTGATTCTGTCATAAAATTGTCATGGATGTACATGCATGACAAAATACGCGACCTACTGTGACAAACACGTATCATCACGGAAGTGTTTTTTTTGTAGTGAACCTACAAAATTTTTGTTGAAAATTTGGACCAAATCAAATTTATAAAATCTTAGGCCATATTTAATGTATAATTGACCAAATGGTTGCGTGTCAAAAGCTCTGATCAACCTCTCATGAAAAAGACAAATTCTCGCCGATTGAGATGGAAGCGGTTCAAATTTGAACTACAGCTACCTCGTAGTTTGCTCTTTATTTTTTTTCTAAAAATCATTTCTAGGTACATAAGTATCTATTTAATCAGAGAAATACCAAAAGTTTTCCAAGATTCAACCACTAGCTAGGAACGGTCAAGCCCACCGTTTTGACCGCATTTTGAAACGGGCATAAAAATTCTAAAAAAAATCAAAAAATTGGAAAACCATCGCATTATGTCATTATATGTGACCAAGTTTCGAGGAAAAATAATGAACTTGTAATATAGCAATTCTTTTAAAAAAGAGTTCTCAGAAAAGAGCTATCATGTCTGAAGATTCATGGCTTTCAAGCCAAATGAACAATCTTATAGCCACATTCATGGCATAGTTTGTTCAAATGATCTCATATTGTGCACAAGGGTGCATCTTTGAATTCCAAACAATGTTGCCTAAGGGAGTTTTCATTTTCTTTGCACGGAAAATTCATTTTCCATTTTCCGAGTTCCCGAAATGAGTTTTTTGTGAAGGACCTACCATATATTTGTTGCAAAATTGGACCTAATCAATTTTATAAAATACTAGGCCATATTTCATGCACAATTTAAAACATGGTTGGGTGTCAAAAGTTTTGATCCACCTCCGGTGAAAAAGACAAATTCCCACCGATTCAGCAGGACGCGAGTCAAATTTGAACTACAGCTGCCTCGTAGTTTTCTCTTTATTTTTTCCAAAAATCATTTCTAGGTACATAAGTATCTATTTAATTAGAGAAATACCAAAAAATTTCCAAGATTCAACCACTAGCTAGGAACGGTCATGCCCGCCGTTCTGACCGCATTTTGAAACGGGCATAAAAAATTCAAAAAAAAAACAAAAAATTGGAAAACCATCGCATTGTGTCATTATATGTGACCAAGTTACCATTATTTCAAAAAATGCTGAAGAAGGAAGTTTTCATTTTTATTTCAAACAATGTGACCAGGTTATTTTTGTTTCTTTCTTTATTTTCAACATTATTTTATTATTCTTTGTGTCCGTTATTTTTGCACTAGTTTCTTTTGGTTTTCATTTTTGTGATCTTTTTATGAAAGGATCATGAACATTTTATGAATTCAAATTTTTTGGGCCAAATTTACAAGCATTATTTCAATACTCCACTAGTAGAAAAAGGGTCAAATGTGAAGCACATTAGTGCCGCTTTGATTTTGGCCCGGTACTAATGGTACCATTAGTGCCGGTTCGAACGGATTTGCATTAATGCCGGTTCGTGTTGAACCTTTAGTACCGGTTCGTGGCACGAATCGGTACTAAATGGGTGGTGGCAGGCTGGCGTTAGGCCGGGGCCCCACGATCACCTTTAGTACCGGTTCGTGCCATGAACCGGTACTAAAGGGGTCTGACCTATAGTACCGGTTTGTGACACAAACCGGCACTATAGGGCAATTTTCAAACTCTACCCCCCCCATGTTTCGCCATTTCAGTTCTGAAAAAATCAAAAGAAAATGATAAAAACTTCAAAAAGTAAAATCCTTCGAGAGGTAGTTATATTAGTACATCTACTAGTTAGGAAAATTTAAAAACTACAATCTGGACATGTTTTGCAAAAAGTGTAGGGAAAATGTAAAACGGCTATAACTTTTGCATACGATGTCAGAAAAAAACGTATAATATATCAAAATATTCAGCACGAAAATCCGCATCCGATGGAGATGGCCTACGGCCTGTTTGGAATTTTTTAGAATCCTCAAATTCCAAAAGGAAAAAAAGATATGGTCAAATTTCAGTTTGTTTAAAAAACTTTGGTTAAATCTGGTCAAACTACTTATTCAAGAAGTATTAATGTTACTACATAATTATTCAAGAATATTAGTGTTACTACATAATTATTTCAATTTTTTGAATTTTGGTCAAATCTGGTCAAACTATGGTCAAACTGTGGTCAAACTATGGTCAAACTTATTCAAGAAATATTAGCGTTACTAAATAATTACTATTTTTTAGAATAATAGTTTCAAACTCAAACGGTGAAATGTGTGACTTCATGCTCAAGCTCAACTCCTGGTTAATAGGATTGACATCTTACTATTGTCAGGAAAACAACAAGTGCAGACTCGGAAACGAGGGAGAATAGAACCCGAAAGTTAAGCGTGCTCAGGCTGGAGTAGTGATAGGGATTGGTGACCGGTCGGGAAGTTAGATGATTTGGAATGAGTGATCCACACTTGAGCAGTTAAGAGAGGTGATTAGAGACTAAATCATCAAATAATTCAAAAAAAATTAAAAATCAAAAAAAAATTCCCAAAATTTTCAAAAAAAAATTAAAAAAAAACCTTTAGTACCGGTTCGTGCCGAACCGGTACAAAAGGGGGGGGGCCTTTAGTGTCCACCCTTTAGTGCCGGTTATGGAACCGGCACTAAAGGCCCTTACGAACCGGCGCTAAAGCTCCGTTTTCTACTAGTGCTCCAACATTTCTTTAATATCATGAAGTTCTTTTACTCCGCGTACATTTTATTTTTTCACGTATATTTTTCCAACAAATGAAATTTTTATGTTTGAAACTCTTTTGAAATCCCGAATTATTTGAAAGAAGAAGAAATTAAACAGAAAAAATAATAATAAGCATACAAGACATAAAAACGCCAACTAATAGGCTATGGGCCATGAGCCCACTCGGCGGACCGCTGTTGAGGGAGTCCTGGATTAGGGGGTATCCGGACCGCCGGACTATATCCTTTGGCCAGACTGTTGGACTATGAAGATACAAGATTGAAGACTTCGTCTCGTGTCCGGATGGGACTCTTGGCGTGGAAGGAAAGCTTGGCGAGACGGATATGTAGATCTCCTTCTGTTGTAACCGACTATGTGTAACCCTAGCCCCCTCTGGTGTCTATATAAACCGGAGGGTTTAATCCATAGGACAACAACAATCATAACATAGGATAGCTTCTAGGGTTTAGCCTATATGATCTCGTGGTAGATCAACTCTTGTAATACTCATATTCATTAAGTTCAATCAAGCAGGAAGTAGGGTATTACCTCCATAGAGAGGGCCCGAACCTGGGTAAACATCGTGTCCCTTCCCTCTTTTTACCATCCACCTTAGACGCATAGTTCGGGACCCCCTACCCGAGATCTGCCGGTTTTGACACCGTCATTGGTGCTTTCATTGAGAGTTCCACTGTGTCGTCGCTGCAAGGCTCGATGGCCCCTTCGATCATCAACAACGATGCTGACCAGGGTGAGGTTTACCTCCCCGGACAGATCTTCGTGTTCGGCAGCTTCGCACCATGGGCCAACTCGTTTCGCCACCTGGAGCAGATCGAGAGCTAAGCCCCTGGCCATCAGGTCAGGTTTGGAAACTTGAATTACACTGCCGATTTTGTTACACCATGATTTTCATGCCACAACACTTAAGATAATAAATCATGATAAAGTGTGGTTTGACAAAAACTTTTGCATTATTTGACTTTTTATTTGAGTTGGTTTTCTCTCTATGTTTTTTTCAAGTGCTCTTAAAAGTCAACATAGCTTCACCTTCTATACTTCATCTCCTTGCCCCAAACATCTGCCCAATGATCATGCCATGTGTATAGTGCAATATAGTATTTTCTTACAAAAATAATTTGGCCAAAAAGTATTTTCTAAAATTAGTTTTCCAAAAAACCCTTGAATTGAGATTTGCACTGCAAGTACTTGATTTGAGGTGTGAAAAATCTTTCAAAAGGTATATTTGAAACCTATTAGATATAGGATTCCCATAAACCCCAAAAATATAATTTTAAAAGTTATTTTCCTATTTTATTTGAAAACTTTTTCTTAAGGCCATAAATGGTCTTTAATAGGGAAAAATTATTTTATTGTTTCAAAAATATTTGAAAAAAATCAGGGAAACTCAGTGGACATATATTGTCCATATATAAGAGTTTCAACACATGGTCATGTTCAAAATATTGGACAAAACCTCCCAAAATCATTTCTGCCCATTTCAAGGATTTGAAATATTTCTACATGAAATATTTTCATAGAAATCCAAGGAAAATCCAGCAAGTCACAAATGCATATTTTGATGATCTTGCAAAGTCTCACCTCAATCAAAATAGTTTTGGTTCACTAAAGTGCCCCAAAACCCTCCGGCAAACCAGGCCACCCCGGCGACCAACTCCCGCACCACCCAAACAGCGACACGACAAGGAGTCCAGCAGTGCCATCAGCTCACCCCGCCGTGCCCGGAAACGTCGCCGGTGAGCTCGCCCTCCCTCTCTGGGCCGAGGTTGAAGACGATGGCCATGGGGCCCGTCGGTAAGCCTCACACTCTAACGGGTGGGCCCCACCCATCAGGTTTAAAACGCACGCGCGTGTGAACCATTTCGCTGCGACGGCTAAAGGCGTATTTTGCCTTTACGCCTTTAACGTGGCAGCCTCGCGCGGGCTGAATCCCCTCTGGGCCTGCTACACTATGGCCTTTCTGGCCCAGTGGCACAGTGCCACTTTTCCTTTTCCTTTTTCTGTCTGTTTTATAAAAATTCCACAAGATAAAATATTTATCCAAATGGAATAATTCCAACTCCTAAAATCTTAGAAAAATCCCACCCATTTAATGGTGTAACTTTCATAAATATCCATCAAACTTTTCTGCACTGTTCAAATTTAAATTCAAATTTGAGCATTTATATTCCCCTCTGAAAATCCATTTCTCCTATCATACATCTCCAAATCCATAACTAGTAATTTTCCCCTTCTTAGAGTTCCCCCTAGTATTTATCAAAAATAAGTTGACATTTTTCTGAGCACTTTGGTTTTTCTGTTTTACTATTGCCTTATTTTCTCATTATTTTCTTGCGACGATTAGATCTCGTATTAGACAAAGTTGCTGAAGAAGAAGAAGAAGAAGGAGAAGGATTTGAAGAACTTGAATACTTTGAAGACCAAGGCAAGCAGCCCTTTGACCATGTCTATGAAACCCTTTTTATGCATGACATATAGCACCATATTGTTGTTGCAACGGAATCATGATGAGGTGGAACCACTTTGATGGTTTGCCTCCGTTACTTCCTCGTTGATACTTGCATTGTGCATGACCCTACCTCCTTAAGAGGGTTATGCTGGTGGGAGTAGATAGGATGCTAAAGTAGTTGCTACGCAAAAAGGGACGGGAATATGCATGGTGATGGAGACAAAGTATTTCCAAAAGTATTTTCGAAAACCCCATCGAGTGCCACTTATGACCGAGGGAGATGATGAGTTGGGTAGCCACTTGATGACGAAGTGGTGTACCGAGGCAAGTGTGTGTGTTGTTATCAAAACGGATTGGTTTAAGTTGCGATCGTTATTCCAACCTTACATGCACAACCACTCTACCCTTGTATGGGAAAGGGCATTATTGGTTACCTAGGCCGATACTAGCTTGGAGCCCGCATTACTAGTGCCGGGGGAGAGTTGGTGCTCTCTCTCGGGACGGGGATGTGCCAGGTTGGGCGGCCATGACTGTTTTTATAGGGCACCGGATACACTGCTGCGTCCCCTCTTGGATGTTACGATCTCAAGGGAGTCTCGTATGATGTACATCATGAGGATACGGAACAATGAGTGGACTCTTTGTTAGTGTCGTCTAGGGAAAGATAGTTATCGGGTGCTTACCCCGGGTACTTGAGGTACCGTGGGTCATGGATGACAAGGAATTTCCCCGGATCTTGTGGGTAAAGTGTGCAACCTCTGCAGAGTGTAAATCTATTCGAATAGCCGTATCCACGGTCAAGGACAGTTGGGTAACCGCTCTTGGGCTACGTCCACATGTTTAGAAACCAGTGTGTGTGTTTGGATCAGTGGGAAGAACTACTTGGGTCAAGTCAGAGGACTTGACATGATTGAGTTGGGTTGATGCCCTCTCTATTTATGTTGATATCTATAACCTCTCCTCATGGTTACTTGAATTCTCCTGATGCATGTCTTACAAGTTGTTGAACATGTCATTGCACTCAAAACTAGCTTTCTGCAAAAATTTACCTATATCATGCATTGTTGTATCTTGAACCAGAACATGGGTTGCTTGCGAGTACATTCAAAGTACTCATTGGCTTGCCACTAGTTATTTAATTGGCCAGGCATGGAAGAACAGGAGTTCGAAGAGGAGTTCTTTGGAGATGAACATGCGAACTAGGACGTTTCCCGGTCAGAATGCCTGTAGGGTTAAGGCAGATGGCATGGATTCTACTTATCAACGAAGATTTCCGCTGCTTAAGTTTATTTGGTATTCAGCCCTTGTGGCTTTATCTACGTAAGACTTGACCATAATGGTCATAATTTGTGTAAGATGGTATGTATGTATGTAAGACTCTTGTTATTCAGATTCTGTGTGTTCAGTGAGCATTGATCTCTGGTATCATTGTACACGTGCATTCGGCGATCACGACTTATGAGTCGGGGTCCCCACAGATTTCCGTGGAGACTTGATCTTCGACGGTTTCGGGCCCATGACAGGTGTGCCGCACGATCACGACGAGCATGATATAGCTCTGTCGTCGGACGGTGTTCGGGAGATCACGCTAGCAACTACACCGGCCTCTTGTCCGGAGCAGATCACGCCATCCGAGGACAGGAGGATAGACTCCGCCACGGAGGTCGCGCCCTCAGTGGAGATAGAGCCGAATACTGACCTTACCCTTCATGAGAGCCGTGTCTCCGAACTGCTAGACTCATCCTCGGCCACGGACTTCGTACCACCCGCGCCCATACCTATCAAATCTGATTGGGCGCCGATCATGGAGTTCAACTCCGCAGATATCTTTCAGCACTCGCCCTTCGGCGACATACTGAACTCATTGAAATTTCTCTCCCTGTCTGGAGAACCTTGGCCGAACTATGTCCGGCTAGAGTGGGATGCGGACGACGAAGAAATTCAATCCCCACCCACCACCCACTTAGTAGCCACTGTCGACGATTTAACCGACATGCTCGACTTCGACTCCGAAGACATCGATGGTATGGACACCGATGCCGGAGACGAACAGGAACCACTCCCCATAGGGCACTGGACCGCCACCTCATCATATGATATATACATGGTGGATACACCCAAAGAAGGCAATGGCGACAAGACAACAGAGGATGACCCCTCCAAGAAGCAACCCCAGCGCCGACGTTAGCGGCGCCACTCTAAGTCTCGCCACAGCAAAAGCGGTGATACCAACACAGGAGATAACAGTACTCCGGACAGTGCCGAAGATGATGACAATCCCCTCCAGAATGATCAAGAGCCGGAGGACGAACAAGCCAGCCCTCCTAAGAGAGCGGCAGAGGGAGAAATGGAGGATGAAAACTATATGCCTTCCTCCGAAGATGAAGCGAGCCTTGACGATGAAGAATTTGTCGTGCCTGAGGATCCCATCGAGCAGGAGCGCTTTAAGTGCCGGCTTATTGCCACCGCAAACAGCCTGAGGAAAAAGCAGCAACAGCTTCGAGCTGATCAGGATCTGCTAGCAGATAGATCGACTGAAGTCCTTGCGGCTGAGGAGTACGAACTCGAACGCCCTTCCAGAGGTCACCCCGCGTTCGATGCGGCTGATCGGCCACCCCGTGGCCGAGACAGAGAAGCAGTATGGCCTGAAAATCAGCCTGTACCCCGCTGCCATTCAAACAAACATACCAAGGCAACGGGAAACATGCAAGACCTGCGGGACGTATTGGAAGACAGGACAAAACACGCTAGATCGATCTATGGATCACGGGGCCGTGTCCCTACAAGGGATGGTGACCGCCTCGCCGGATACAGTAAAAACAATTCCGGACGGGCCGAATACAGCAGGCAGGACTCATACGAGCTCCGTCGCGAGATAGCCCAGCACAGAGGCGCGGCACACCCCCTATGCTTCACCAACGAAGTAATGGAGCATGAATTCCCAGAAGGTTTTAAACCTGTAAATATCGAATCATATGATGGTACAATAGATCCCGCGGTATGGATTGAGGACTTCCTCCTCCACATCCACATGGCCCGCGGTGATGATCTACATGCCATCAAGTACCTCCCGTTAAAACTCAAAGGACCAGCTCGGCATTGGCTGAATAGCCTGCGAGCAGACTCCGTTGGCTGTTGGGACAACCTGGAAGGCGCATTTCTCGACAATTTCCAGGGCACTTATGTGAGACCACCAGACGCTGATGACTTGAGCCACATAATTCAGCAGCCAGGGGAATCGGCCAGGCAATTCTGGACACGGTTCCTAACAAAGAAAAACCAAATTTTTGACTGTCCGGATGCAGAAGCCTTAGCGGCATTCAAGCACAATATCTGTGACGAGTGGCTCGCCCGGCACCTCGGCCATAAAAGACGAAATCAATGGCATCCCTCACGACACTCATGACCCGCTTTTGCGCGGGAGAGGATAGCTGGCTGGCTCGTAGCAATAACATATCAAGGAACCTTGACACTTCAGATACCAAGGACAGCAATGGTAGGTCACATCGCAGCAAACACAAGCGCCGCAACAACGGTGATAATGCAAAAGACACGGGAGTCAATGCGAGATTCAGAGGCTCTAGTTCTGGTCAGCGGAAAAAGCCATTCAAAATAAGTACTCTGGGCCCGTCCAGTTTGGACCGCATACTCGATCGCTCGTGTCAAATACACGGCACCCCCGATAAGCCAGCCAATCACACCAACAGAGAATGTTGGGTGTTCAAGCAGGCTGGCAAGTTAAATGCCGAAGACAAGGATAAGGGGCTGTACAGCGATGACGAGGAGGAGCCACGGCCGCCGAACATGGGAGGACAGAAGAGGTTCCCCCCACAAGTGAGGACAGTAAACATGATATACGCAACCCACATCCCCAAAAGAGAACGGAAGCGTGCACTAAGGGACGTATATGCGATGGAGCCCGTCGCCCCAAAGTTCGACCCATGGTCCTCCTGTTTGATCACATTTGATCGTAGGGACCACCCCATGAGTATCCGTCATGGCGGATCTACCGCATTGGTCCTAGGCCCAATCATCGACGGATATCACCTCACTCGAGTCCTTATGGACGGCGGAAGCAGCCTGAACCTGCTTTACCAGGATACAATGCGCACAATGGGTATAGACCCCTCGAGGATCAAACCCACCAAAACGACCTTTAAAGGCGTTATTCCAGGTGTAGAGGCCCATTGTACGGGCTCAATCACACTGGAAGTGGTCTTCGGATCTCCGGACAACTTTTGAAGCGAGGAGTTAATCTTCGATATCGTCCCGTTCCACAGCGGCTATCACGCACTGCTCGGGCGCACCGCATTTGCAAGATTCAATGTGGTACCGCATTACGCATACCTAAAGCTCAAGATGCCAGGACCTAGGGGGGTCATCACAGTCAATGGAAACACAGAACGCTCGCTCCGTATGGAGGAGCACACTGCGGCCCTCGCAGCAGAAGCACAAAGCAACCTTTTGAGGCAATCCACTAGTTCAGCGATCAAGCCCCCGGACACCGTCCAGCGCGTCTGCCATAACCTGCAACATGATCGCCTGACACGCTCAGAGCTCGCCTAGCAATTCGGCCCCCGCCCTAGTCTTAGTACAACGGCAAAGTCCGTCCCACGCGTGCATAATTACGCATTGAAAATACCATGGGTATAGGCGGGGGCACGATCACGGCGCGTCCCACAATGGGGTTTAACCGCACTAGGGGCTTACTACCTTCATCACTCTCTCTCTTTCAGGACTCTACTCTCTAGAAGCCTTATCCGGCAGTACGGTAGCCAGACACATGATGCAACACCCAAGGAGGCAGGAAGCTACGTCGTACAACAGAATCCCCAGGTGGTCTCTGATAATGAGCTAAATATCTGTTTTAAGATACCAGTCCGCATCTTGCCCTTGGATGGGACATGTGAAATAGTCCTATTGTTTGCTTACCACACCACTTGTATCAATATGCTTTAACGCATTTCTCAAATAAACAATGCATAGCACTAGTCTATTATTGCATCCTATATTCTTTTATCTATATGCTTATCAATGACAATCAGCACCCGTACATTGTGGTACGGCCAATACGCCAGGGGCTTCCGTATACACCATAATTCAGCATGAGAATACCGAACACTTTTGACAGTGCGGCACCACAAACTTATAGCATTATATGCATCAGCTCCGAATCATGTCTTGGGTCAATAGTTGGGTTTGCCCGACTCCCATGTTTTGGTACCTTATCGGCTAAGGTAGCACTAGGAGAACTGCTGCGATTTTGCCCCGGTTCTTCCGGCCGAGCACCTCAGTAAGGAAAGCTAAAACTGACTGTCATGATGAGGCGAGAGCTGGTCGCTGTTCGAGAGGTCTCAAGTCCCTAAAGAATTTTTCCTTTTCAGACGAGGAGTCGGCCTTGTCCGGCGTAGGCGTGTATAGCACCCCAAATTCGGCTTTCCGAAGACTAGGGGCTTCGCCAAAATTTAAAATTGTAGACTTCTATGGCTAAGTGAGAGCTATAAAGCATTATAGTCCGATTGCCTGGTTCGTTGCGCTGAACACCTTCCTCGAAGGACCCAAGAATGGGAAAAAGAGTGCTCAGATTTATCCCGAACACACCAATACTAGTTGTACGGGGGCAGAAGCTGACGACTAGCAACTCTCAGAATTTATAAACAGCTGCACAGAAGGTAGTATTTTAAATACAAAAGCGTTGCATAACGAACATGAACTAGTTTTCATGAATACAAGGATCACATGAGCAAGTTCATTCAAAGATTACATCTTTGGTACATTCGTCCGCCATGAGACGGCACCCTTCAGGACACTTTCATAATACATTTTGGGGTGGCGATGCTCCTTGCCCTGCGGCGGCCCCTCCTTCACCAGCTTTTTGGCGTCCATCTTTGCCAGTGCACCTTTGCACGGGCAAGAGCCCTGCGTGCACCTTCGATGCAGACAGACCGCTCGATGACTTCCAGCCGTGGGCAGGCATCTACAAGCCGCCTCACCAGGCCGAAGTAGATGTTGGGAAGGGAATCGCTAGGCCACATTCAGACTATAAGGCCCCTCATGGCCTGATCGGCCGCCTTGTGGAGCTCGACCAGTTGCTTTAGCTGGTCGCTCACGGGCACCGGGTGTTCGGTCCTAGTATACTGAGACTAGAACAACTTCTCCGTCGAGCTTCCCTCCTTGGCCCGGTAGAACTCTGCGGCGTCAGACACACTACGGGGCAGATCCGCGAACGCTCCTGGAAAGCTCCGAACTCGGGTAAGTAAAAGGAAATTTTCTTTCGCATGCCTACTTTGCATAATAAATGCCTTACCCGTCGCTATCTTTTTCACTGCCTCAACTTCCTGGAGGGCCTTATGGGCTTTGGCCTTGGCATTTTTTGCACTTTCGAGGGCCTAGGCAAGCTCGGACTCTCGTGTCCTCGAGCTAAGCTCCAGGGACTCATGCTTCTTGATGAGCACCTGGAGCTCTTGCTGCACCTAACCTACCCGGGCTTCGTGTCTTTCTCGCTCAGTGCGCTCCTTGGCCGCTTTGTTTTCGGCCTCGCACAGTGCCTTCTTGAGGGTCGCCACTTCGGTCGTGGCCCTGGCAAAATTCATGATGGCCCTATTATTCTACAACCAACTCTTTCTTTTTTCATATTGACAAGGTATTGCTTACCTTTGTTGTCGTCGAGCCGCGTCTTGTCAAGGCCGAGCTCTACCTTGGATCGCTCAAGGTCCTGCTGTAGTGTGGTGACCTCCGCAGTACGTGCGGCAGTGGCCAGCAGGGAAGCCTGCAGATTCACATAGACATACTATAATTAGACTCTTGCGATTATTATTCGATCCTCTATTCAGCTTTTCTTCGCGAACGTCAAACAGAGCATCAGGGGCTACTGTCTATGCGGTGATATTTCCCTATAATTTAAATACTTACCTCAAAGCGTGTTAGGAGGCTGGCGCAAGCTAAAGTTAGTCCGCTTTTGGTGGACTGAACTTTCTCCATCACCGCACTCATGATAGTGCGGTGCTCTTCGTCGATGGATCTGGATGGACATAGCCGAACACCGCGCCAGAACCTTCAGTGGTTCCGGGCTCCAAGTTGTCCGGTGCCTCTGGATGGACATAGGTCACCGGCACGGGCGGCTTGCCCCTCTTAGCAGGGGGTCGCCCGACAGAGTCCAAAACCAATGAAGGTTCCGGCGCGGTGTTCGGCTGGAGGCCGAACTCGGAGCCCATGGGAGTCTCGCTCCCTTTGTGCCCAGGGTCCGAAGTGTTGCCTTGAGGCTCCTCCAGGACTACCTCCCCCCGGCTCGGTGCCCTTTGAGACAACACCTCGGTGTTGTCCGTAGGGCGATGGGTGGAGGCGGTTAGAAGTGAATCACTATTCATATCCGACAGGCCCAAAGAACCATCCGATGAAGATACGTTGATATGGGATCGGGACGGATTGCATGTATCAAGAATTATTATGGTATCCAGATACTTACGACTTCGCCAGGGGCTTGTCCCTGGGCAACAACTCATCGTCGCTGTGGGCGGCGGTCATGGAGTAGTCCGGAAAGAGGGTCCTTCCTTTCTTGGACCCTTTGGCCTCCCTTGTTGGGGCGGCCTTCCTTTTCTTGTCTCCCCCGGCTGGGGGATAACTTTCCTCTTCCTCCTCGTTGTCGTAGGAGGAGTGCGCCTCGGAGTGTTCGGACGATGAGTCCAACACAACCTTGCGTCGGAGACCCTGTCGGGTCCCCGTGGCCTTCTTCTTGGCCATCTTCGCTGGCACCTCGTAAGGTGCCGGATTCAGCATCTTCATCAGGAGAGCGTCTGCTGGATCTTCAGGCAGGGGGGCTGGGCAATTAATCCGCTCGGCCGTCTCCACCTAGTCCTGTCAAAGGCATGCGGGCTTACATCCTGCATATGATTAAACTGAGGAAACTAAACATCTTGTGGTGTGTAAAAACCTACCGGATTGGCGCGGTGCTTTGCGCTGAGTCCGCGGTCCTTGGTTCGGCGGTATTGTTGGATGAAGCGGCCCGGACAGATATTACGCGTACGCTTACACGAGACTGGTTCTACCGACGTGCTTTGCACACAGGTGGCTGGCGGGTGTTAGTTTCTCCAACTTTAGTTGAACCGAGTGTGACTACGCCCGGACCTTGCGAAGGTTAAACCAGCAACAACTTGACAAACTATCGTCGTGGTTTTGATGCGTAGGTAAGAACGGTTCTTGCTAAGCCCGTAGCAGCCACGTAAAACATGCAACAACAAAGTAGAGAACGTCTAACTTGTTTTTGCAGAGCATGTTATGATGTGATATGGTCAAGACATGATGCTAAATTTTATTGTATGAGATGATCATGTTTTGTAACCGAGTTATCGGCAACTGGCAGGAGCCATATGGTTGTCGCTTTATTTTATGCAATGCAATCGCGCTGTAATGCTTTACTTTATCACTAAAGGGTAGCGATAGTCGTGGAAGCGAGACGACAACGATGCTATGATGGAGATCAAGGTGTCGCGCCGGTGACGATGGTGATCATGACGGTACTTCGGAGATGGAGATCACAAGTACAAAATGATGATGGCCATATCATATCACTTATATTGGTTTCATGTGATGTTTATCTTTTATGCATCTTATCTTGCTTTGATTGACGGTAGCATTATAAGATGATCCCTCACTAAAATTATCAAAGTATAAAGTGTTCTCCCTGAGTATGCACCGTTGCGAAAGTTCTTCGTGCTGAGACACCACGTGATGCTCGGGTGTGATAGGCTCTACGTTCAAATACAACGGGTGCAAAACAGTTGCACACGCGGAATACTCAGGTTATACTTGACGAGCCAAGCATATACAGATATGGCCTCGGAACACGGAGACCGAAAGGTCGAGCGTGAATCATATAGTAGATATGATCAACATAGTGATGTTCACCAATGAAACTACTCCATCTCACGTGATGATCGGACATGGTTTAGTTGATTTGGATCACGTGATCACTTAGAGGATTAGAGGGATGTCTATCTAAGTGGGAATTCTTTAAGTAATATGATTAATTGAACCTAAATTTATCATGAAACTTAGTACCTGATAGTATCTTGCTTGTTTATGTTTGATTGTAGATAGATGGCCCGTGCTGTTGTTCCATTGAATTTTAATGCGTTCCTTGAGAAAGCAAAGTTGAAAGATGATGGTAGCAATTACATTGACTGGGTCCGTAACTTGAGGATTATCCTCATTGCTGCACTGAAGAATTACGTCCTTGAAGCACCGCTGGGTGCCAGGCCTGCTGCTGGAGCAACACCGAATGTTATGAGCGTCTGGCAGAGCAAACATGATGACTACTCGATAGTTCAGTGTGCCATGCTTTATGGCTTAGAATCGGGACTTCAACGATGTTTTGAACGTCATGGAGCATATGAGATGTTCCAGGAGTTGAAGTTAATATTTCAAGAAAATGCCCGGATTGAGAGATATGAAGTCTCCAATAAGTTCTATAGCTGCAAGATGGAGGAGAACAGTTCTGTCAGTGAGCATATACTCAAAATGTCTGGGTATAATAATCAGTTGATTCAACTGGGAGTTAATCTTCCGGATGATTGCGTCATTGACAGAATTCTCCAATCACTGCCACCAAGCTACAAGAGCTTTGTGATGAACTATAACATGCAAGGGATGAATAAGACGATTCCCGAGCTCTTCACAATGCTAAAAGTTGCGGAGGTAGAAATCAAGAAGGAGCATCAAATGTTGATGGTCAACAAGACCACTAGTTTCAAGAAAAAGGGCAAAGGGAAGAAGAAGGGGAACTTCAAGAAAAACAGCAAACAAGTTGCTGCTCAAGAGAAGATACCCAAGTCTGGACCTAAGCCTGAGACTGAGTGCTTCTACAGCAAGCAGACTGGTCACTGGAAACGGAACTGCCCCAAGTATTTAGCTGATAAGAAGGATGGCAAAGTAAACAAGGTATATGTGATATACATGTTATTGATGTGTACCTTACTAATGCTCGCAGTAGCACCTGGGTATTTGATACTGGTTCCATTGCTAACATTTGCAACTCGAAACAGGGGCTACGGATTAAGCAAAGATTGGCAAAGGACGAGGTGATGATGCGCGTGGGAAATGGTTCCAATGTCGATGTGATCGCGGTCGGCACGCTACCTCTACATCTTCCTTTGGGATTAGTGTTAGACCTAAATAATTGTTATTTGGTGCCAGCGTTGAGCATGAACATTATATCTAGATCTTGTTTGATGCGAGACGGTTATTATTTAAATAAGAGAATAATGGTTGTTCTATTTATATGAGTAATATCTTTTATGGTCATGCACCCTTGAAGTGTGGTCTATTTTTGATGAATCTCGATAGTAGTGATACACATATTCATAATGTTGAAATCAAAAGATGCAGAGTTGATAATCATAGTGCAACTTATTTGTGGCACTGCCGTTTAGGTCATATCGGTGTAAAGCGCATGAAGAAACTCCATACTGATGGACTTTTGGAACCACTTGATTATGAATCACTTGGTACTTGCGAACCATGCCTCATGGGTAAGATGACTAAAACGCCGTTCTCCGGTACTATGGAGAAAGCAACGGATTTGTTGGAAATCATACATACAGATGTATGTGGTCCAATGAATGTTGAGGCTCATGGTGGATATCGTTATTTTCTCACCTTCATAGATGATTTAAGCAGATATGGGTATATCTACTTAATGAAACATAAATCTGAAACATTTGATAAGTTCAAAGAATTTTAGAGTGAAGTTGAAAATCATAGTAACAAGAAAATAAAGTTTCTACGATCTGATCGTGGAGGAGAATATTTGAGTTACGAGTTTGTTCTACATTTGAAACAATGCGGAATAGTTTCGCAACTTACGCCACCCGGAACACCACAGCGTAATGGTGTCTCCGAACGTCGTAATCGTACTTTATTAGATATGGTGCGATCTATGATGTCTCTTACTGATTTACCGCTATCATTTTGGGGTTATGCTTTAGAGACGGCTGCATTCACGTTAAATAGGACACCATCGAAATCCATTGAGGCGATGCCTTATGAACTATGGTGGTGGCAAGAAACCAAAGTTGTCGTTTTTGAAAGTTTGGGGCTGCGATGCTTATGTGAAAAATCTTCAACCTGATAAGCTCGAACCCAAATCGGAGAAATGTGTCTTCATAGGATACCCAAAGGAGACTGTTGGGTACACCTTCTATCACAGATCCGAAGGCAAGACTTTTGTTGCCAAATTCGGAAACTTTCTAGAGAAGGAGTTTCTCTCGAAAGAAGTGAGTGGGAGGAAAGTAGAACTTGATGAGGTAACTGTACCTGCTCCCTTATTGGAAAGTAGTACATCACAGAAACCAGTTTTAGTGACACCTACACCAATTAGTGAGGAAGCTAATGATGATGATCATGAAACTTCAGAACAAGATACTACTGAACCTCGTAGATCAACCAGAGTAAGATCTGCACCAGAGTGGTACGGTAATCCTGTTCTGGAAGTCATGCTACTAGATCATGATGAACCTACGAACTATGAAGAAGCGATGGTGAGCCCAGATTCCACAAAATGGATTGAAGCCATGAAATCTGAGATGGGATCCATGTATGAGAACAAAGTATGGACTTTGGTTGACTTGCCCAATGATCGGCAAGCAATTGAGAATAAATGGATCTTCAAGAAGAAGACTGACGCTGACGGTAATATTACTGTCTACAAAGCTTGATTGTCGCAAAAGGTTTTCGACAAGTACAAGGGATTGACTACGATGAGACCTTCTCACCCGTAGCGATGCTTAAGTCTGTCCGAATCATGTTAGCAATTGCCGCATTTTATGATTATGAAATTTGGCAAATGGATGTCAAAACTGCATTCCTGAATGGATTACTGGAAGAAGAGTTGTATATGATGCAACCCGAAGGTTTTGTCGATCCAAAGGGAGCTAACAAAGTGTGCAAGCTCCAGCGATCCATTTATGGACTGGTGCAAGCCTCTCGGAGTTGGAATAAATGCTTTGATAGTGTGATCAAAGCATTTGGTTTTATACAGACTTTTGGAGAAGCCTGTATTTACAAGAAAGTGAGTGGGAGCTCTGTAGCATTTCTGATATTATATGTGGATGCCGTATTATTGATTGGAAATAATATAGAATTTCTGGATAGCATAAAGGGATACTTGAATAAGAGTTTTTCAATGAAAGACCTCGGTGAAGCTGCTTATGTATTGGGCATTAAGATCTATAGAGATAGATCAAGACGCTTAAATGGACTTTCACAAAGCACATACCTTGACAAAGTTTTGAAGAAGTTCAAAATGGATCAAGCAAAGAAAGGGTTCTTGCCTGTGTTACAAGGTGTGATGTTGAGTAAGACTCAATGTCCGACCACCGCAAAAGATAGAGAGAAAATGAAAGATGTTCCCTATGCTTCAGCCATAGGCTATATCATGTATGCAATGTTGTGTATCAGACCTGATGTGTGCCTTGCTATAACTCTAGCAGGGAGGTACCAAAGTAATCCAGGAGTGGATCACTGGACAGCGGTTAAGAACATCCTGAAGTACCTGAAAAGAACTAAGGATATGTTCCTCAGCTCATCGTAAATGGTTGCGTTGATGCAAGCTTTGACACTGATCCGGACGATTCTAAATCGCAAACCAGATACGTATTTACATTAAACGGTGGAGCTGTCAGTTGGTGCAGTTCTAAACAAAGCATCGTGGCGGGATCTACATGTGAAGCGGAGTACATAGCTGCTTCGGAAGCAGCAAATGAAGGAGTCTTGATGAAGGAGTTCATATCCGATCTAGGTGTCATACCTAGTGCATCGGGTCCAATGAAAATATTTTGTGACAATACTGGTGCAATTGCCTTGGCAAAGGAATCCAGATTTCACAAGAGAAGCAAGCACATCAAGAGACGCTTCAATTCCATTCGGGATTTAGTCCAAGTGGGAGAGATAGAAATTTGTAAGATACATACGGATCTGAATGTTGCAGACCAGTTGACTAAGCCTCTTCCACAAGCAAAACATGATCAGCACCAAGGCTCCATGGGTGTTAGAATCATTACTGTGTAATCTAGATTATTGACTCTAGTGCAAGTGGGAGACTGAAGGAAATATGCCCTAGAGGCAATAATGAAGTTATTATTTATTTCCTTATATCATCATAAATGTTTATTATTCATGCTAGAATTGTATTAACCGGAAACATAATACATGCGTGAATACATAGACAAACAGAGTGTCACTAGTATGCCTCTACTTGACTAGCTCGTTGGTCGAAGATGGTTATGTTTCCTA
>NW_021255242.1:0-391 GCF_002162155.2 Triticum dicoccoides
GACCAGGAGTAGTTAGGAGGATCCCAGGCAGGAGGCCTGCGCCTCTTTCGATCTGTATCCCAGTTTGTGCTAGCCATCTTATGGCAACTCTTCTAACTTATGTCTGTACTCAGATATTATTGCTTCCGCTGACTCTTGTGCATTCGAGCTTATGTATTCGAGCCCTCGAGGCCCCTGGCTTGTAATATAAAGCTTGTATTATTTTAATTTGTGTCTAGAGTTGTGTTGTGATATCTTCTCGTGAGTCCCTGATCTTGATCGTACACATTTGCATGCATGATTAGTGTACGATTGAATTGGGGGCGTCACAAGTTGGTATCAGAGCCGACTGCCTGTAGGAATCCCCCTTTCCAACTCCTTGGCCGAAGTTGAGTCTAGTCGTTGATAAATA
>NW_021255243.1:0-1121 GCF_002162155.2 Triticum dicoccoides
TTGCAGCAACCCATGTGGTTTTGGGATACTGCTCAGGCTTCCAGTAGGAACCATCAGCATTCATTTTCCTCTCGAACCCAACACCCTCTTTCCTAGGGTTTCGGTTCAGAATCTACTTTTTGAGGACATCACAAAGTGTTTGATGCCCTTTCAGACTTTTATACATCCCTGTTTCAAGCAATGTCTTCAACCTAGCATTTTCATCAGCAATAGTAGTGGTATCCTCAGAAGAGGGGTTAGTTAACACATCAGTAGTTGAAGACAGAGCAGCAGTAGCAGCAGTGGAACATTCAGCAACAGAAGTAGCGTTATCACGCTCAATGCATTTTAAGCATGGTGGTTCAAATTCATCCTGAGTGGGACTGATCTGTTGAGCGCGAAATGACTCATTCTCTTTTTGAAGATCTTCATGAGTTGCTTTCAGTTTCTCAAGCTCTTGCTTCCTTTGAAGATAATCATAGGAGAGATTTTCATAAGTGGTTGAGAGCGTCTCATGAAGACTTTCAAGTTCTTGATACTTAGTATGAAGATTTTTATGTCTTCAACTAAGGATTGTGAATGTGTCATTTTCGCGTCCAATAGGTCATCACTTTTTTCTAACAGTTTTTGATTATGTTCCATAGCCCTTTGTTGTTCAGTAACAATTTTAGCAAGTGTTTTGTAGCTGGGTTTAGATTCACAATCAGAGTCATCTTCACTTGATGTTTGAAAGTAAGCATCGCGCGATTTTACCTTGGCACCGCGTGCCATGAAGCAGTATGTGGGAGCAGGATCATCCTTGTCATCATCAGCGTTGGTGTGGGAGTCATTGTCTTCAGAGTTGAAGATGGACTTTGCGACGTAGGCTGTGGCCAGAGCCAGACTTGCAATGCCAGAGTCGGACTCAGCTTCAGATTCCACCTCTGCCTCCTCAGAAGCAGACTCCTCCTCTGAATCCATTTCCTTGCCAACAAAAGCACGAGCCTTGCCACATGAGCTCTTCTTATGAGATGAGGATTTTGATTTGGACTTGGAAGAAGACTTTGATGATTTCTTCTTCTTCTTGTCATCAGAGTCATATTCCTTGCTCTTCTTCTTTTTCTTCTCATTGTCCCACTGAGGACACTCAGAGATGTAGTGCC
>NW_021255244.1:0-1361 GCF_002162155.2 Triticum dicoccoides
GAGCGCCGGAAAACTCGCCCAGGAAGGTGGTGGAGAGGTTGCGGCGGTGAAACCCCTCTCTTTTCCGACGGGGAATGGCCTATCTAGAGGTGGTGGGCGGTGGGCCGCGCCGGGATCGGCAAGGTGGCGGGAGGTCGCGCGGGGGTGGGGGGTGGGGGGTGAATCTGGTCGTTTGTCTCGACTTTTCGCCTGGCAGTGTGGCCGAGACGTGGTTTTCCCTTCCACCGGAGCCCCCAAACGCCCCTAGTGTGCTGGGTTCGGCCTGTGATCGCCGTGCCCAAAAACGGGCCGAGCCGGCGGATTTCGGCGTCTTGGGGGCGCGACTGGGGGCTTTTTTCAACGCCGGCGCGAAAGAAGTCGCCCTGGGGGTGCCTATTAGGGGCGCGACTGGAGATGCTCTTACCCCCTAAATGTCTGTCTTGGCAGACAACCCACACAAAAAAACGTCACCCAACGGGATACCCTCAATCAAAGCCCAAATGCCAGCATAGAGGATATGGGGATGTTCAGACGTGTCCACCACGTCGCTCCGACTTTGAAGCCCTTCAAACCGACCAAGTCCAGCAAATCAACTGCCCTGCCCGGCCTCCCTTAACCACCTTCGAGCCTTTGCCCTCCTTCATGCTCGCTTCGCATCTGCGTCGTCGTCCTAGATGTGAATGCCCACTACCATGTCCCCTACTGCCATGGACTATGTCTCGACGGAGTCCGTGGGGGCCCGATGTCGCAAGCAACCCGGGGACCATGCTCGGAGGGAGCGGCGCGCTTAGCAACGCCATGTGAAGCTGCAGAGAGGTAAGCCGTGGAGAAGGAGGTCATCGACATGGACTTCTAAACAATATTTGTGAGCTGTTCAACAAGTAAGATATTCTTGTCATGTTATTTTCTGCTCAACAAATTGATTGTGTTCCAAATAGAGGTTTCACCAGACTCCTATGGCATCAACAAATACATTTGGTGGCTAAAAGGCTCAGGTGATGGTTGATCCATGCTACTCAAAGCAAATGTTCAAGAAGACACAATGAAAGTACATGTGTGAGCTCTCAAATGAACCATCTTTGTACCAAGCAATGTAGGAAGACCATCAACTACTGGAAGGCAAGCACCTATAGAGGCTGATCACATAAGAAAATCACAAGGCATAGTGTGCAGTGGCGGAGCCAGGATTCGAGTATAGGGGGGGGCCGGCTACGTATATTGATCTAATCTCGTTGGTAATTACTCGCCGCTCCTACTAAAACTGTCGATCGTTGGGGGGAGGGGGCAGGCCCCTGCTCGTCCCCCCAGCTCCGCCCCTGATAGTGTGATTATGTATTTGCAAGTACTTTGTTGAGGCGCAAACCCACCAAACATCACCTTCT
>NW_021255245.1:0-1786 GCF_002162155.2 Triticum dicoccoides
CGTGTAAATCTGGCTTACAACCATTGTATGCGAACGTTAGAATCTATCACACCCGATCATCACGTGGTGCTTCGAAATGATGAACCTTCGCAACAGTGCACAGTTAGGGGGAACACATTTCTTGAAATTTTAGTGAGGGATCATCTTATTTATGCTACTACCGTCGTTCTAAGCAAACAAGATGTGAACATGATAAACATCACATGCAAATCATAAAGTGACATGATATGGCCAATATCATCTTGCGCTTTTGATCTCCATCTTCGAGGCGCGACATGATCACCATCGTCACCGCCATGACACCTGGATCTCCATCATCATGTCTTCACGAAGTTGTCTTGCCAACTATTACTTCTACTACTATGGCTAACAGTTAGCAATAAACTAAAGTAATTACATGGCGTTTATATTGACTCGCAGGTCATACAATAAATTAAGACAACTCCTATGGCTCCTGCCGGTTGTCATACTCATCGACATGCAAGTCGTGATTCCTATTACAAGAACATGATCAATCTCATACATCACATATATAATTCATCACATCCTTTTGGCCATATCACATTACATAGCACACCTTGCAAAAACAAGTTATACGTCCTCTAATTGTTGTTGCATGTTTTACGTGGCTGCTATGGGTTTCTAGCAAGAACGTTTCTTACCTACGCAAAAGCCACAACGGTGATATGCCAATTGCTATTTACCCTTCATAAGGACCCTCTTCATCGAATCCGATCTGACTAAAGTGGGAGAGACAGACACCCCTAGCCACCTTATGCATCAAGTGCATGATAGTCGGTGGAACCTGTCTCACGTAAGCGTACATGTAAGGTCGGTCTGGGCCGCTTCATCCCACAATGCCGTCGAATCAAGATAAGACTAGTAACGGTAAGCAAATTGGCCAAATCATCTCCCACAACTACTTTGTGTTCTACTCGCGCATAGAATCTACGCATAGACCTAGCTCATGATGCCACTGTTGGGGAACGTAGTAATAAATCAAAATTTCCTGTGTGTCACCAAAATCAATCTAGGAGATGCTAGCAACGAGAGAGAGGGGGTGCATATTCATACCCTTGAAGATCCCTAAGCGGAAGCGTTACAAGAACGTGGTTGATGGAGTCGTACTCGCGGTGATTCAAATCACGGAAGATCTGATCCAAGCGTCGAACAGACGACACCTCCGCGTTCAACACACGTACAACCTGGGGACGTCTCCTTCTTGATCCAGCAAGGGAAGATGAGAAGTTGAGGGAGAAATCCGGTAGCACGACAGCATGGTGGTGGAGTTCGTGGTTCTCCGACAGGGCTTCGCCAAGCACTACAAAGGAGGAGGAGGTGTTGGAGGGGGGAGGGCTGCGCCAGGGGAAGGGTGCGGTTGAAGGGGAGAGGGGGCCGCCCCTGTGATACGTCCATTTTGCAGCATGTTTTATTTCTGTTATTTATAATGTTTTTATCCATAATAATGCTTTTTGGAGTAATTATAATGCCTTTTCTCTCATAATATGCAAGGTATACACAAAGAGGGAGAATATCGGCAGCTGGAAATCTGGACCTGGAAAAGCTATGTCAGGCTACCTATTCTGCACAACTCCAAACAAGTTGAAACTTCACGGATATTTTTTATGGATTATTTAAGAATTATTGGAGAAAATAACTACGAGAGGGGGCCCACCAGGTGGGCACAACCCACCTGGGGGCGCCAAGGAGCCCAGGCGCGCCCTGGTGGGTTGTGCCCTCCTCGGCCCACCGCCAGTGCCCATCTTTTGGTATATAAGTCATTTTG
>NW_021255246.1:0-1268 GCF_002162155.2 Triticum dicoccoides
GGGGGGTTGCCCCGATCCAGATCGGGGAAGGGCGAGAGGGAGGAGTGGGAGAGAATGGGGGCGACGTGGGGGTGGGGGGTTAGGGTTTCAGGGGGATAAGGGGGAGTGGGAGGGTCCGGCCGGGCCAGTGGGCTGGTCTGGCGGCCCGTCGGCTTGCTGGGCCGAGGCCTAGATGGCCAGGGGGGGTTCTCTCCCTCTCTTTTTTTTTGTTTTACCTTTTGTCTTTTCTTTATATTTATTCTTTTCTGTTTTAGTTTAGTCATACTTTATTTTAGTTTTTATAAAATATGACCATAGCTCCTAAAATAAGGTTTCAGAACATCCCTCTACCATAAAAAAATTTGGTGGTCAATTAAACTAGTTTAACACTTGTTTATTATTTAAAATCATTTGAATAATTGTTTTGCTATGGTTTTATTCACTTTAGAGTATTTAATCATTTCATAAAAGTGTGGCTCCTCCACCATAATTACCTATACAATATTTGGTTCACTCCGAACATTTTAGTTTTAAAATTTGAAAACTTTTGTTGTTTGCCTATGTTTTAAATTCGAATTTGAATCGGGTTCGAATCAACGTGAGTTTAATCACGGTAATGGAGGTGACGTGGCATCATTAGTTTGGGATTACTGTAGTCTAATTATCCGGGCGTCACAAAACCTAAACTTAAAGATCGCCGGTGCCCTGTCCCATCTCCGGCCATCAGCCCCGAGAACTGAACCTTCACATGTCTCTAGTTCCTCCTCGGCGCTCTCCAACTCCGCCTCCATAACCTCCACCTCTGGAGCTCCGGGAACTGAAGTTGTCCGCCTCCACGTCGCCGCCAAGCGACTAATTGGCCGACGATGCTCTACCCACCAAGCTTGGCGTCGAAGGGACGGGTAGCGGTGGCCTTCCTGGGACCGGAGCGGCGGCGACTGATACGTCTCCAATGTATCTATAATTTATGAAGTATTCATGCTATTATTTTATCATTCTTGGGGGGTTTACAATCATTTTATAGCAACTTTATATCATTTTTTGGGACTAACCTATTGACCCAGTGCCTAGTGCCAGTTGCTGTTTTTTGCTTGCTTTTTACATCGCAGGAAATCAATATCAAATGAAGTCCAAACACCGCGTAACTTTTTGGAGATTTTTTATGGACCAGAAGACCAACAATGGGCCAAAGAAGCACCTGGGGGTGCCCCGAGGGGGGCACAACCCACCAGGGCGCGCCTCGGTGGCCTCCCGTACCCCTTCTTTGCACTATAAATTCCCAAATATTC
>NW_021255247.1:0-821 GCF_002162155.2 Triticum dicoccoides
ATTCCTGCGGATTTTTTGTCACGGACTCACGTGTGAAGTTGTGGTTGGAGAAGATTAGGGAAGGGAGGTCCCACCAGCTGAAATTATGAGTATTAGTTGGTCAGAGAGGAGTCCGTAGAACCATTCAGTATCAGATTTTCGTAAGTTTAGGATTTTCGAGAGTGGCCTGCTAAAGCTGACGGGGGAGGCGCGGTCGCGGGGAAGGCTGCAGCAGCGAGGAGACCAAGGAAGGGATGCGGAGTTCGATTCGATCACGATGGAGGCATGGAGGGTTCGCGCTGGGGTGCGGAGAGTGGGGATCGGGATGCGGGGTAGCTAGCTTAGGATTGTGGTCATGGGGATCGAGTGCTGGCTGGGCCTTACGTGGGCTAATATATCTTTTTTTACGGGAAAATATACCTGGCTTAGGTTGTGCTGGTGTTGCTTGTTCGACGCTTCGACGCTGCTACTAGACTGGAGAGGGAGAGATACCAACTACAAGATGTATATGTTAGCACAGATTCGGTGCTGCTACTAGACTGGAGAGAGAGAGATACCAACTAGAAGTTGTATCAGCACAGATTTGGTGCTGCTGTATATGTTAGCATTTAATTCATTTTTAATATTTATTAACATCTATCATACTTTAAGAAAACCGAGAAAATATATCTGTGTTCTTCTAGAATTTAAATAAGTATATATGAAAACTATATCTTAAAGTATTCGTTGTAGTAACATGTGTGTTACCGTCAATTGCTAGAATTAATATTCACATCCTTAGTAAGTGCTTTTTGTAGTCATGATCAAGGTTTTGGATTTCGAACGGACGAATTTTCTCGGGC
>NW_021255248.1:0-742 GCF_002162155.2 Triticum dicoccoides
ACTTTTAAAATAGCATGCTATTTTCAAAAATATCATGCTACTTTTAAAAATAGCATGCTTATTTTAAAAATAGCATGATCTTTTCAATATGCTACTTTTAAAATAGCATGCATAATATAGTGAGGATAATTATATATACATGCAATGAAAGAGATAAACTATATATAGAGACTTAATTACAAAAGTAGTACTTAAAGACAGTAGCAAGTGATGATTGTTTTATCGAGGGCCTTTGGATTGAAAAACTGGAAGAACTCCTCATATGGAACAGGCAACAGATAAACTCCAACGAGGTCGTGCCCTTCTTTAACTCTCAGCATCAAAGTATCCTTCCCAGACTTGCTGCAGGTGTCCATGTACCAATCATGGAATCTTCGCATCATCGTTGTTAGAGGAGGATGACCAGGTTTGATGAGAGGCTTCGTCCACCTCCATTATATCAAACTGTGCATCGTCGGGCAGGTAATCTCCAGGATTGGTATCGGGCACCATCAGCGGGGGGCAGGTAATCTCTCTCTCTCTCTCTCTCTCTCTCTCTCTCTCTCTCTCTCTCTCTCTCTCTCTCTCTCTCTCTCTCTGAGTGGAAGCGTATTTTTCCAACTTGAACAAGTTGTTGATCGAGTCATGGTTTCACCGATTCAAGCTAGCTCACCAATGCAACCACACTTGCCTGAATGGGGAGACCCTAATTTGGTCTATTGTCATGCCTCTCGCCAGTGCCTACAACTAGGGAAGGTTATGC
>NW_021255249.1:0-993 GCF_002162155.2 Triticum dicoccoides
TGTAAGTAGTACTATTTCTGTCATTAAGTCTCTCTATATAGGTCAGCTCTTTCATTGCATGTATTTTTAATTATCCTCACTATATTATGCAGATTGAAAATCGCCAAATTGAAGAAAAGACAAATCGGTGATATTGGGTTCATTAACACAACTCTCAGAGATGCAAATGAGGTTAAATTTCATGCCAAAGATACCGAGGCCAACTTGCTACAATCATTGGTAACAAATGAAAACAAAGATATAATACTCTTTCCTTACAACTTCAAGTCAGTGTTACTGTCTTGTGCATATTTGGTTTCCCTTATTAGTCCGGGTTATAGTAATGTAATTGATGAGTTATGCATGCGTGCGCAGCTTCCACTATATTCTCCTAGAGATTAAGCTTGAGTGGGGACTAGTAACCGTCTTAGACTCGAGACGAAAAGATCCTAAGGAGTATGTGAACATGACTGAAATGCTCGAGAAGTAAGTTAAATCAATCATTATCGCACCATATCAGCAACTTTGTTCATTTCCTCATAACAAGTAATTGTTTTCTTTGTCTGGCAGGGTTTGGACAAAATTTACCAAAAAAGCTCCGAGACTGCCGAAGAAGCTGCAATTTAGACATCCGAAAGTAAGTACTACTAGCATGGTCCGCGCATCTCCTAGTGATTCAAGCGCTAGTTTCATCAATACCATTTATAGCATGCTTGATTATCAGTTTGATTAATTGACCTCTATTTCTTGTAAAGTGGTTGTGGCAGGAAGCCGGGAATTGAGAAACAGTAAAACGGAGCCACCTACGGCCTCTCTCAGCGATTTGAGCCTGTCCACCGTCAGATCGTTCTACTGAGCGCTCCAGATCTCTTGATCATTTAACCACTCGCGTGCAACGTGTTTTTTCACCACGTCACCGTGCAACCAGCGTGGCCCACTGTAACTGGGCTGCTGCTCCGCAGACCAACTGGGGCGATTGCTCCTTAATCAGGCCAACTGGGAAAAACGTAAATA
>NW_021255250.1:0-1768 GCF_002162155.2 Triticum dicoccoides
TCCACGTCCCCATATACTCTTGGATTTGCAATATAATCAGCTATGTAGCTCTCTCCCTCCGAATCTTGGGACGACATCTTGTTCAAATCTACAGCAGGAATAGCTCGAAACAAAAACAGCGGATATTTGCGTGATACGAGAGTCAAAACCTTCGGGAGTATATATAATGAATTTTTACTGACCAAAATATGTATCGTGCAAGAAAACGGAGTCCGGAGAGCACACGAGGTGCTCACGAGGCAGGGGGGCGCGCCCAGGGGGGTAGGGCGCGCCCTCCACCCTCGTGGAGGCCTCGTGTCCTTCCCGGAGTGGCATTGATTTTTCTTTTTTTAAATATTCCAAAACGGAGAAATATTTCCTTAAAAATTGTTTTGGAGTCGGTTTACTTACCGTACCACATACCTATTCCTTTTCGGAGTCTGGGACGGCCTGGAAGGTGTCCCTTATGTATTCCTCCGGGGTTACGTTTCGATAATATTGGTTTCAACATTTATAGGATTACGTGAGATATAGTGTTTGATCCTTTGACCGTTTACCACCTTCGGATTTGTGCCTTCGAAGTTGTTGATTTTTATGGCACCGGAACGATAGACCTCCTCGATAACGTAGGGACCTTCCCATTTGGAGAGACGTTTTCCTGCAAAAAATCTTAAGCGAGAGTTGTATAGCAATACATAATCACCTACATTAAACTCACGCTTTTGTATCCTTTTGTCATGCCATCTTTTAACTTTTTCTTTAAACAACTTGGCATTTTCATAAGCTTGGGTTCCCCATTCATCAAGGGAGCTAATATCACATAACCTCTTCTCACCGGCAAGTTCGAAATCATAGTTGAGCTCTTTAATAGCCCAATATGCCTTATGTTCGAGAGGTAAGTGACATGCTTTTCCATAAACCATTTTATACAGAGACATACCCATAGGATTCTTATATGCAGTTCTATAGGCCCATAATGCGTCATCCAGTTTCTTGGACCAATTCTTTCTAGACCTATTAACAGTCTTTTGCAAAATTAATTTGAGCTCTCTATTGCTCAATTCTACTTGACCACTAGACTGCGGGTGATAAGGAGATGCAATCCTATGATTAACGTCATATTTAGCAAGCATTTTACGGAAAGCGCCATGAATAAAATGTGAACCACCATCAGTCATAAGATATCTAGGGACTCCAAACCTCGGAAAAATAACTTCCTTAAGCATTTTAATAGAAGTGTTATGATCAACGCTACTAGTTGGAATAGCTTCTACCCACTTAGTAATGTAATAAACAACAACTAAAATATGTGTATATCCAATAGAGGCAGGAAAAGGTCCCATATAATCAAAGCCCCAAATATCAAATGGTTCAATAACAAGTGAATAATTCATAGGCATTTCTTGACGTCTACTAATATTACCAATTCTTTGACATTCATCGCAAGACAAAACAAACTTACGGGCATCCTTGAAGAGAGTAGGCCAATAAAAACCAGATTGCAATACCTTATGTGCAGTTCTATCTCCAGCATGGTGTCCTCCAAAAGCTTCGGAGTGACACTTGCGTAGGATCTGTTCCTGTTCATTCTCAGGTACACAACGTCTAATGACACCATCTACTCCTTCTTTATAAAGATGTGGGTCATCCCAAAAGTAATGTCGCAAGTCATAGAAAAACTTTTTCTTTTGTTGGTATGTGAAGCTAGGTGGTATAAATTTAGCGACAATATAATTAGCATAATCAGCATACCATGGAGTGCTACGAGAAGTGCTTATGACATTTAATT
>NW_021255251.1:0-735 GCF_002162155.2 Triticum dicoccoides
CGCAGCAACCACCGAGCGGTGCAAAGCCAGTTCCGCCACGGTGGCCTTCACCCGCGACAGGGGACTGCCACCAGAATGGATCCGACCGCTTTGCAAGTTGGGGTGGCGGGATCACAGTTTGCAAGATTGTGGACTAAACCATCAACCACCTCACAAGTTTGTGGGTCTGTAGTGCTCTTCCTCTTGATTAATACTCCCTCCGTTTCAAAATAGATGACTCAACTTTGTACTAACTTTATACAAAGTTGAGTCATCTATTTTGGAACGGAGGGAGTAGAAGAGTTGCAAACAACTTGTAGACAATACAGAAGGTAGCACTTGATCTAAACAAGAACATGCATGCTCACCCAGCAGAGTTACAATCAACTTGTAGATAGTACAGAAGGAAGCTCTTGATCTGAAAAACCATGCATGCTCACCGGCCAACAAAAGAAACAGAAAAACCAGCCATCCAGATCATTCAACATGATACAATGTTCACTTTCCAGACAGGAAAGATTGTAGAGTTCGTAACAATCTCATAGACAGGCCGAACTCAGAAAGCTTTAATTATGCAAATAGACCTACTAGGAAGGAAATAGATGACTGCATAACAAATGCGGCAAATTATTCCTTCAGAGCACCCACTTGATGGCATCAGTCGTGAAGGCATAGCGTGCACACTTGTGCTTGACCATCTGAAGGGTCTGATCATCACCAACATCATGCATCATCTCTACGCCAGTGAGCACAGCA
>NW_021255252.1:0-1471 GCF_002162155.2 Triticum dicoccoides
CCTAGCATCGTTACTTGTCATGTCATGCATCGATATGCATTTGTTTGCATTGTATTCATTGTTTCTTCCCCCTCTTCTCTCCGGTAGACTACGAGACCGACGCTGCTGCTGCCCAGTTCGACTACGGAGTTGACGACCCCTCCTTCTTGCCAGAGCAACCAGGCAAGCCCCCCCTTTGATCACCAGATATCGCCTACTCTTCTCTATACTGCTTGCATTAGAGTAGTGTAGCATGTTACTGCTTTCCGTTAATCCTATTCTGATGCATAGCCTGTCATTGCTGCTACAGTCATTGATACCTTACCCGCAATCCTAAATGCTTAGTATAGGATGCTAGTGTCCATCAGTGACCCTACACTCTTGTCCGTCTGCCATGCTATACTACTGGGCTGTGATCACTTCGGGAGGTGATCACGGGCATATACTATATACTTTACACTGTTACATTACCTGTGATACTGTTTGGAGTTGGGGGTTGAAGGGGCAGGTGGCTCCATCCCGGTAGAGGTGGGCCTGGGTTCCCGACGGCCCCCGACTGTTACTTTGTGGCGGAGCGGCAGGGCAGGTTGAGACCGCCTAGGAGAGAGGTGGGCCTGGCCCTGTTCGGCATTCGCGGATACTTAACACGCTTAACGAGATCTTGGTATTTGATCTGAGTCTGGCTACTGGCCTATACGCACTAACCATCTACGCGGGAGTAGTTATGGGTATCCCGGCGTCGTGGTATCAGCCGAAGCCTTCTTGACGTCAGCGACTGAGTGGCGGCGCCGGGTTGGACTGCGTTAATGCAACTTCCTTTGTAATGGAGGTTGCTAGGTCTGCTCACCGGCCGCGTACGCAACGTGCAGGTGTGCAATGGGCGATGGGCCCAGACCCCTGCGTGCATAGGATTTAGACCGGCGTGCTGACCTCTCTGTTGTGCCTAGGTGGGGCTGCGACGTGTTGATCTTCCGAGGCCGGGCATGACCCAGGAAAGTGTGTCCGGCCAAATGGGATCAAGCGTGTTGGGTTATGTGGTGCACCCCTGCAGGGAAGTTAATCTATTCGAATAGCCGTGATCTTCGGTAACAGGACGACTTGGAGTTGTACCTTGACCTTATGACAACTAGAACCGGATACTTAATAAAACACACCCTTCCAAGTTCCACAGACAACCCGGTGATCGCTTTTCTACAGGGCGACGAGGAGAGGATCGCCGGGTAGGATTATGCTATGCGATGCTACCTGGAGATGCGCTTGGAGATGCTACCTGGATATGCTACTTGGAGATGCTACTTGGAGGACTTCAATCTACTCTCTTCTACATGCTGCAAGACGGAGGCTGCCAGAAGCGTAGTCTTCGACAGGATTAGCTATCCCCCTCTTATTCTGGCATTCTGCAGTTCAGTCCACTGATATGGCCTCCTTAAACATATACCCATGCATATGTAGTGTAGTTCCTTGCTTGCGAGTACTTTGGATGAGTACTCAC
>NW_021255253.1:0-464 GCF_002162155.2 Triticum dicoccoides
TTTGCCGAAGCTTTCTCTGAAGTGTGCGTCCGTGTGTGTTGTTGCCTTACTTGATGCTGCTTGATTGGTCCGTTTGGTTGTGCGAAATCTGCATCTGCATTGCCATTGGTTTGGTGGTGCGTCTTCTAGTTGAGTCTGATTTGGTTTATCTTGATCTTGTTTGTTTTTCTCATATTTTCTTGATGAAAGCCATATAGGCTTCAAAGTAAGCATGCATCATTTGGTTGGATAGATGATGAAGGGTACAAGCTTTGAGAGAAATAAATAAGAGAGGGCATTCAGCCTATGCTGCATGAGCACCCTGCCTGCTCATGCTGCTGCTATCCTGTTGCTCTCCATTTGTGTGTTGTGGAGTGTGATTTGTCAGCTACAGACTGATTATTGTAATGCTAAGCAATTCCTTCTACATTTATACAAATGGTGATTTGTGTGTGTGTCATACATAAACTGCAATTTTATGTTTT
>NW_021255254.1:0-560 GCF_002162155.2 Triticum dicoccoides
GGGTGCTGTAGGCGCCCGTTTGCAGAATACACGTTAACGGGCGCCTGCAACGCCAAATAGGATTTGCTTTTGACGCATTTTGTGTCAAAAAGACGTCCGTTCGCATAGGAATCAAGCGACTGGGCCGGCCGATTTGGATTGACCTCGTGCGAGAGGTCGGGCGGCAAATGCATAAAAAGAAAAAAGCGAGCCGCCTGGGATTCAAACTGTGGACCTCCACTTTATTCACCCGACAAGCTAGCCATCGCACCGACTAAAGCTTTTATGACATACCTGTGGGGTGAATACAACTGAACTGAAAACCGAAATACATGCATATTTTTTCTACAGTATATATTTTCACGGCAGCCGATTTCAAAGAGTTTATTCATCCCATCATGCCTGGCGTTGTGTCGTGGAATGAAAGAGGGTCTTGAGCAATTGGGTTAGGAAAGTGTGGGTTTTTTTCACCCGATGCAACGCACGGGCGTTTGTGCTAGTATATATATATATATATATATATATATATATATATATATATATATATATATATATATATATATATATATATATATATATAT
>NW_021255255.1:0-910 GCF_002162155.2 Triticum dicoccoides
CGAGGTACATGACGTGTACAGGGCGGTAAGTGGCGAGAGCGTGTGTGAAGAAGTACACCCCTGCAGGGTTAACATCATCTATTCGAATAGCCGGATTCCTCGGATATGGAAACTTGGACCCCTTGCATAGTTCATAGACAAGTGTAAGTGGATACTCTAAAATACGCAAGATAAGCGTGAGTGCTATGGATGGCGTTCTCGTAGGGAGACGGGAGCGGATCCATAGTGGTGTATTGATATGGTGAATATGTGGACTCGTGTGCGCCACCTCAAAAGAGTTACTTGCAGTCGTAGTTCAGGATAGCCACAGAGTCAAAGCTGGCTTGCTGCAGTTAAACCCCACCATCCCCTTTGTTGATAATGATGCATATGTAGATAGTTCTGATGTAAGTCTTGCTGGGTACATTTGTACTCACGTTTGCCTATTTTATGTTTTTGCAGAGAGACTTCAGTCTCACTAGTAATTCCGCGTGGTCTTAGACGTTTAGCTTGTTACCTCAGCTACGATCTTGTGCCCTCGGCAGGATCTGGTAGATAGTCAGGCTTCTCAGCCTTTTTCATTTATAGTTGTCTGTACTCAGACATGTTAAGCTTCCACATGTGCTTTGACTTGTATGCTCTGATTGTTGGGTCATGAGACCCATGTTTGTAATATCTCGCTCCTCGGAGCCTATTGAATAATTACTTGAGTTGTAGAGTCATGTTGTGATGCCATGTTGTATCTGCACATATCGAGCATATTGTGTGTATGTTGTTGAAATGCTTGGTATGTGTGGGATCTGACTATCTAGTTGTTTATCCTTAGTAGCCTCTCTTACCGGGAAATGTCTCCTAGTGTTTCCACTGAGCCATGGTAGCTTGCTACTGCTCCGGAACACTTAGGCTGGCCGGCATGTGTCCTTCTTCGTTC
>NW_021255256.1:0-1236 GCF_002162155.2 Triticum dicoccoides
TATCAAGAACAATGAAATCTACGGGCACATAATTCCTATTTGCAACAATAAGAACATCATTAATCCTTCCCATAGCTTTCTTAATGGTTGTCGGATGTGGGGTTCCGGCTAACCCTTAAGGTTCGAACACTGGGGTGCGCGTGAAGTCTTTCCCTCCTACCAATCTACGCTCTAACTCGCTAGGATCTTGCGGACGAACTCAACGAACTCGCAACACAGAAAGACACAGGGTTTATACTGGTTCGGGCCACCGTTGTGGTGTAATACCCTACTCCAGTGTGGTGGTGGTGGATTGCCTCTTGGGCTAATGATGAACAGTACAAGTGAAGAACTGCCTCCTGAGGTTGAGGTGTTCTTGTGCGTATGAACTTGTGTGTCTCCCCTCTCTCCTTTCTACTATGGTGGCTAGTCCTATTAATAGAGGCCCTGGTCCTCCTCCCAAATATCGAGCGGGAAGGGAGCCAACAATGGCAGGCTAATTTGAAGGGGGACAGCTAGTATGAGCTATCCTGACAAAAGTAGTCTTTGCCTGCACAAAGCTCTGGTGGTGATGCCGTCTTGGGCTCCACAATGACATATGTCTTGCAGTCCATGGTCTTGGTCTCGTTGCACCGAAATGGCAACCTTTGCCTGAGGCCTCGGTACCCCGCAGCTGCGCTTGCCCCCTTTGCACCAAAGAGGAAACAAGGACACTGCGCGTGCTGGCGCCCGACTGGTGTCGATCATCATGGCTCACGTCACGAGAGCCTCGCGAGGTTTGCCCCGCCTTGATATCTCCGCTCCTCGTGAGCCTGCCTGGCTAGGCCGCTCCAGCGGAGGTCTTGCGTCGTCCGCCTCGCGAGGCTTGACCCCTCACGAGGGTCTTGGGTGCCTCGTTGGTGAAGCTGGGCCATACGGCCTGCTGGCATAGCCATGCCATGGGCCGCAGGCAGGCAAGTCTGGGGACCCCCGTTCCCAGAACGCCGACAGTAGCCCCCGGGCCCAAGGTGCGCGCGGGCTTGGCTTCGCGGCGAAGCCAAGGGTCAAGTTCGGAGCACCGCGGGCCCCCAAAGCCTACGGCCTTGGTTGATGCGTGGCGGTTGATTGGACGTGGGCGTCTCCGCTTCCCCACGCTGCCTCGGTGACTGCACAACTTGTCAAGTCCCTGCGACATGCAAGGGAATCCATCATTACATGCGATCCTGGGAGGTGTCGGTTGGCCTTCTTCCGCTATAAATGGAGAGGGGGCGGGCCCCC
>NW_021255257.1:0-1209 GCF_002162155.2 Triticum dicoccoides
TCTTCTCGAAGTCGGAAGAAGAGCACGAGCAACACTTGAGGATGGTCCTAGACAAGCTTCGAGAGCACCAACTGTATGCCAAGTTCAGCAAGTGTGAATTCTGGCTGCGTGAAGTTGGATTTCTGGGACATGTTCTAACAGAAGAGGGATTGTCAGTCGACCCTGCCAAGATAGAAGCCGTGACTGGATGGCAATCCCCGAGCAATGTGAAGGAAGTCAGAAGCTTCCTCGGACTCGCGGGATATTACCGCAAGTTCGTTGAAGGATTCTCAAGCATTGCCCGACCCATGACTCAGCTCTTGAAGAAGGACAAGAAGTTCGAATGGACGCCGAAGTGCGAAGAAAGCTTCCAGGAGCTGAAGAAGAGGCTAACCACCGCTCCAGTTCTGGCCACACCAGATATACACAAGGAGTTTGTGATATATTGTGATGCGTCAAGAATCGGACTGGGGGGGGTGTTCTGATGCAAGAAGGCAGAGTCGTGGCCTACCTTTCAAGGCAGCTACGACCTCACGAAGAGAACTACGCTACTCATGACCTTGAGCTAGCAGCAGTGGTTCATGCCCTGAAGACTTGGCGACATTACCTCTTGGGGAAGCGATGTGAGGTATACACGGATCACAAAAGTCTGAAGTATATTTTCACTCAGAGGGAATTGAACATGAGGCAGAGAAGATGGCTAGAGTTGATAAAGGATTATGACCTCAGTGTTCAATACCACCCTGGAAAGGCTAATGTGGTAGCAGATGCGTTGAGCAGGAAGGCTTGCTCCTTGAATGCTATGCTAAAGCACAAGCTACCCGCCTTGTATGAAGAACTTGAAAGCTTCGGGTTGGAACTGGTTGCACCAGGATTCTTGGCCAGCCTCGAAGTTAAGCCTACCTTGATGGATGATATCAAGAAAGCTCAGAAGGGGCATGAGAGTATTGAAGGCATCAAGAGGAAGATCAAGGCAGGCAAAGCCTCAGGATTCTCAGAAGATGAGGAAGGAATTGTGTGGTTTGGGAATCGCATCTGCGTGCCCAACAAGGTTGAGCTCAAGAACCTGATCTTGCAAGAAGCTCATGACAGCCCATATTCCATCCACCCTGGAGGCACCAAGATGTATCAAGACCTGAAGGAAAGATTTTGGTGGCACGGGATGAAAAGGGAGATTGCCACCTATGTTGCAAAATGCGACGTATGCCAGAGAGTCAAAGCTGAGCATCA
>NW_021255258.1:0-1594 GCF_002162155.2 Triticum dicoccoides
TGACGATATTCATTTAAATTCGGACTTAATTTACATATAGCAGATATCTCATCTGTTCAACCAAAACCCAAAAAGACCTAGACTAGCTTGTAGAGGACGGTGACCTCGTACACGTAGCCACCCTGGTCGGCCGCACCTACATCGCCATTGTGTCGTCGTCGGAGTAACCCTTCCAGCGACGGAAGGGTGCAGGGGCGCAATAGCCATGTCGGGCCGCCGTCTGGCGCTCGTGGAGGAGCCGCTCCGCTTCCGCGGTGGTGAGAGACTGGTCGTATGTCTAGGCCTCCACGAGGTTGGGTCTGCGAGAAACCAGGTAGGCGCCTTGTCGGATGATGAACACGGAGTGACGCACCGTGTTGCGCCGCCCCTGCCTCCCTAGCCTCACTGTCCTATGCCAATGGCGGACCCAGGAATGGGCATGGCCCCAAGCAGCTTTTGTTGGTTGTAGCACTATAGCTACAATATTTGCTACAGTCATCAAAGCATATGGGCCTCACACCCCAGGCCGCCGCCTGGGCTACCTAGGGCCCAAATCCGCCACTATCCTTGGCCGACACGATGGCCCGCGGCGACGAGGATTCTTGGTCATTGTGGCCACCGAGGTAGTGGAGGAGGCGATCACACATCATCACGATCATCGACAACACTTCTTCCTCGACGGCCGACGAGGTGGCCATGTCGTCTGGTCGATGTGGCCATCGCGGCTTTGTGGATCTATTGTAGCGGCTACGTGCCGGCGATGGCGGCGTCTCGTCCTTCACGTTGCGTCCAATTTGGACGTCGTGGTTCGGGCGGGAGGGGGGTTGTGCCTCTGTATGGACGCGGTAGAGAGGCCACGACGCCGGCTCATTCTTCACATGCGCGGTAGCACGACGGCGAGGGCATCCCCTCCTTCACGTGCTGGTAGCGCCCAATGAGGCACAGGACCACGGCCCCAAGGGCAACTACTCCATCATGAGCTCCATCTGACGGACGAACTCGGTGTTTGTATGCACTAGTAGAAAAGAGGGCTTTGGTCCACCCCGGGTTAGCCCATTAGTCCCGGTTCAGTCTAGAACCGGGACTAATGGGGGCATTAGTCCCGGTTTGTGCGCCCAGGGGCCACGTGGGCCATTTGTCCCGGTTCGTCTGGACCTTTTAGTCCCGGTTGGTGCCACGAACCGGGACTAAAGGATGCGATGCCAATTAGTCCCGGTTCGTGGCACCAACCGGGACTAAAGGGTTAGACCTTTAGTCCCGGTTCGTGCCACCAACCGGTACTAATGTGGTTTGAAGCATTAGTACCGGTTCATGGCACGAACCGGTACTAAAGGTCCCATTTTCAAACTCTACCCCCCCCCCCCTTGGATCGCCTTTTCAGTTTTTAAAAAAATAAAAGAAAATAATGAAAATGTCAAAAAAATAAAAGAAAATAAGTTTCCCATGTGATATGTTGTCTAGTTGTTGGGAAAATTTACAAATATGAATTTCGACTTTATTTGCAAAATCTCTCGAGAATTTGTAAAAATGGGCATAACTTTTGCATACTAACTCGGATGAAAAAGTTTTTTATATGAAAAATCATCTACTCGAAAAGTTACATCCGAATTAACCA
>NW_021255259.1:0-1188 GCF_002162155.2 Triticum dicoccoides
TGTTTTTTCGGGGCCGAGCAACCCATGATCCATCATGCTCACGCTAGTTCCTGCGCCATCTTTGTGCACGCAGCTCTCTAGCGTCCCCCACCCATTTCTCTTGTACTATTGCTCCTCTCCCTATCAATGAATGATACGCAAGCTTTGCATATTCGCAAAAAAAAAGATACATACATAGTATATTCTGGGACAACAGGACTAGTTTGTACCCCCGTCCCACAATGTAAGACTCTTTTGCAAGCTAAAACTGGACGGAGGGAATATTATTGATTGGTACTAGTTTATTTGTAGCTGATGACACTTGTGCTTTACAGGCAAAGGTACCACTTTAGCTTTGATTAATCGTTGATTAATTAAAACACACTGCAATATAGTATTTTTGTGACCCATCGGCACAATTCCCATCATGTTTTAACAACATACTAGGTCATCGATGGCGCGCGTTGTTGCGCCCATTTATTTTGACAATAGAATGATAGGAATTTTCATGAAGTGTAGACAAAAAAATAATGATAACTTAAATTTTCATGGTCTCAGTGTGCATCCATATTGAGAAAAGAACGTTCAAATGTTTAGAAAGTCCGAACAGTAAAAACATTCAATATTCTTTAATTTTACACACTCGCTCGATATAGGTGGTGCATCTATACTTAAATTTAAAATGGATCCACTCATACAAATATTATTTTATATCACTTTCACAACACATGGTGACCATATTTTGATGAACTACCCCAAAGAATTCCATTGAACTTCACTAATAAACCCATATACATTAATTTTTTCAATATTTTGGCAACAATTCACTGCATAACTTTGCTTCACGGAAGTATGAGAAATTTATATTGGAAAAACAATGTTTGTTTTTCCTCATCCCTTAAGGTGAATCGCCATAACTCTGAAACAAAGGATTACATCATTATGGTTCAATTTAAGAATCTGCTTAATTTTAAGAACACATCCCATATTCCATAAAGCTCTCTTATTATACTTGACCAAAAAAGAGCACAACATCAACTTGAAGGTTTTTAAGTATCCGAGGCAAAACACAAAAGAAAAATATTGCATGAAAGCATGATAACCAGAACACGATGATCATCGTTAGTGTGGAGCGCTTGTCTTTGTCCTGTCAACTAATTCTACCGAACTTAATTTCGTCCCCATCCATTCAGTGTCTTTATAGATACT
>NW_021255260.1:0-1401 GCF_002162155.2 Triticum dicoccoides
GCTTGTTGATTGCAATCTGGATGAAAACTCAGACGATCCTCCTCACTAATATTATGAGCATTCATACCTGGTTAGGACTGCTTCTGACAACAAGTGATCATGTCGGCTACCCTTTTGTCAAGCAGGTCATGTTCGCCTTCTCTTCATCCCTTCCTCTGGTTTTCAGCTCTTTCCTTGGGATGCTTCTCTATATCGGTATGGTGGAATAAAGTGTCTAATGGCATCAACAGTTCTACCTCCAGAAAAAGGATCACTATAGCTGTCTATGTTGTTTGGTACCTCTGCAAAGAGAGAAAATGTAAGGATTTTGAAAAGGTAAATGCCTAACATGATTGCTTAATTTGTGCTCAATTTTTCTGTGAGTAGTCCTTCGGAAGTTCAGGTTATTGTTTACTTGTCCATTTTCTGTTGCTCTATTTTCCTTCTTCTAAATGAAAAGGTGATTTCATGTTGTTTCCGTTAAATGTTTATTTAACACCGAACTTTCGAAAAATTTGAACATAGAATATGCTCTTTATTTATTTCAGACGTACAAAAAAAAGAGAAATCATCAAACACTCATTTCTTCTCCGTGTCCATCCACTACTAGGAAAAACCCTAGCATGAGCGTGGGCTAAAGGACTACCACTAGCGGGGGCTCCCGTGCTACTACTATGACACTACACCTAACTTTTAGCAATAGAGTGGTTGAAACCCCACACTGATGCTAAGTAGTATAGTAGTAGCGCTGGTTCAACCCATCGCTACTGATATTTAACTGTAGCGCTCGCCTAAACCAGCGCTACTACTATTATTGTGTACCAGTAGTGAAGTTGCCCACGATACTAATAAGATATTACCCCACGCTACTGCTACATTTGCTCTATTTTTTTCTAACGGCGTCATTGAGGATGGTATCTCTCAGCCCACGATACTAATAAGATATTACCCCACGCTACTGCTACATTTGCTCTATTTGTTCTATAAGTTCTTCGATGATGCCATTACGTGGCTTCATCACCATTAAACAAGCCAGTGAGATACTCCACCTGAGTTCATCTTTTGTGCCGGTCGGCAATCACCTTAATGTACGCGTACTTGAGTCTTGGATATGTAATGTATAAATTTGTAATTGGTAATCCCACCATCCCAAAATAAGCATACAACTTTAGTATAAAATTGTGCTAAGTCTCACTAGTAGAAAAGGGTCTAATGTGAAACTCATTAGTCCCGGTTTGCAATTGAACCAGCACTAATATGACCATTAGTGCCGGTTACAACAGCCAGGCGGGCGGCGCTCATTAGTACCGGTTCGTGGGGAACCTTTAGTACCGGTTCGTGCCACGAACCGGTATTAAAGAGGTGGTGGCCTTTAGTACGGGTTGGTGGCTCCAACCGGTACTAAAGGGGGGTCTTTAGTAC
>NW_021255261.1:0-3509 GCF_002162155.2 Triticum dicoccoides
ATATATATATATATATATATATATATATATATATATATATATATATATATATACATTTTGTATGATGTATGTAGTATCTGTCAAAATTGAGAGTATGTACGTGTAGTATGTAGTATATAACAATGATTAGGTAGTATATACACTAATTTTTAGGTAGTATATACCATGTTTTGAGTATGCTCTTTTTTACGTACAAATATGTACGTATTTCACAAATATAACAAAAACTATGGGTTCATATGCAATTTTTTCATGTAACTTGCTTTGAAATATCTTAGATATAATATATGAATATATTTAAAATGATAAAGTAGTATATATAGTACCACATGGTAGTATATGAGACATATATATAAAGAAAATTAGACTCAAATTAAGTATATAGGGAAATTAAGAATTTGGCATTCTTGTGAAGTCCATGTGACATCTAAAGTATATAGATCAGTCATTATTTTTGTATGGAAAATTGTTTATAGTGGATAAGAAAGCTATAAATAACCCATGAAATTGAAAAGGAAAAAATAACATTATGTCAACTTTGTATGGGAACCTTAATGGCTAATAGAGAGATAATTTTTCAACATTGTCAGGTCAATATGCATCGATTGGTTACATTCAATTGTTAGGCAACAGTGGAATTAATTATCTAACAAACAATGAATCGTCACATTGTAGATTGAGAATAGTACGTACTCTCTTTATAACTCTGTCTACCATTATATATACAAAATATTTACATTGGTCAAATAAAATTTTGATGCCCCTTGGTTCATTAATAGATGTCTTTATGTGCGATCAAACTTTTCAAATTATAGCACGCCATCTGTTCAGAAATGTATTTAGTAGTATTATTTTATGTTATACTTTTCAAAATACTATCGTCTATTATTCTTATAGAAAAACATACTACATTGTAAAATATAATTAGATATAAAAATATATAGGAAATCTAGCCGCGCAAATGCTCGGGGCACACAGGTAGTTAGTAAAAATGAAAATAACTAATCATAGCAAATTGTAGTAAAGATCGATGATGCAACATAATCTTATTTTCTGGATGTAAATACAATAATAATGGATATTAGTACAAGTACAATTATTATAAATGCAAGCCTTGCAGCACAAATGCGCGGCTTTGGTAACCCGGCCACTAGTTGAAGATTTATTTCCCAAACCAAGTAAGAACAGTACTAGCTGGAGGAATGGAGTAGACGGTAGTTGTGATTTGTGATGAAACTGACTCCTCCAAGCAGCCGAGCTAGCCTCCCTTGTCCTTCACATGCATTGGCAAGCCGCCTCCCATCCGCAGCGTCATTGACATTACGAGCTTTGGATGCCCCTCGCCGCCGACGTACCGGAGGCTGAACCCCTCCAACACGCACGCCACGATGTACTTCATCTGGATGTAGGCCATCTGTGCACGTCGGCAGCCACCGCATCGACTCGGTGATGGCCGCGTGGAGGTAGTGCATTTCGCGCAGCTCGTCCAAGCTGAAATTCGCGGAGCACGGCGGCCTGAAGCGCGGATCTCACGCTTGATCTTGGCTTCCATGTGGGGCCGCGTGGACACTAACCAGAAGAACCAGGCTAGCGCCGACGAGGTAGTGTCGCGGCCGGCGAGGATGAAGTTGGTGACCACGTCGCGGAGGCTCTCATGGCTGTGCTCCCCAGCCGCCAAAACACATGTTGGCCACCAAGCCAAACATGGCGTATTTACAATTTACGCACGCATGCATGGACCACCAGGCCATGGCTTGGTTGGGTGGACTGAGCCGTATATACAAATTACGCATTCATCCATCGGTCCATCCATCCATCACTAAACGTTCTCCATCGCACCGCTAATTCTCCTCACGCGCGCGGCACCATCAATCAAATCACGCACGTGCTTTCTTCTTCTTCTTTTCTTTCTTTTTCTTTTCCATCCTGCAGCGCGCATGCGTCCATCCCAAATCTCGCGCACAAACCATGAGGATCTCCCTCTCTGACCCACCCCGGTCTCCAAGACCAGGACCATTACCAGGACCAGGGCGACGTCATGGAAGGGCCACCAACAGCTCCGGTCTTCTCCATGGACTCCAACTCCTCGGCTGCACTCCGTGATGCATCATGCGCGCATGCCTACAAGGAGGCTCTGCTTCTTCCTGGGTCGCCTTGGGATGGAAGGTATGCTCTGCTTTTCAATGCCCATCTACCCGTGTTTGCTTGTTGCTGCAACTTGTATTCGGACCGAGCTAGACAAAACTGCAAAAATCTCATACTTTTACTTCCTTCTTTATTCATAAAACTGGAAACTCTGCAGCAGATTATTCTTCAGGTTGATACTAACTTGGCAATGTTGCTGTTCCGAGACCCCGCTGCCGCTGCCGCTGCGGACGCCATGTAGACCGTCAAGGTATCTCACTCTGCTCTCTCTCATGTCCCGACCATCAATTACCAAAGTCTTCCAGTATGAGATACATGCCGATTAGAGCAACAACAAAACGACACCAAAAAGATGACTTTTCACTATGATAAAAGCTCCATTTTTCATACCCGTCTTCACATGTATTACAGAAGAAGAAGAAACAACTCTGAAAAAGCTCCATGTATCTCATACAAGGCATGATCTCATACCCAAGTCTTCACATGAGCAAATTCCTTCATAAAATAAAATAAAATACTGACACGAGCATGCATAACAAATCTTACAATTTGAGGGAGCACTAGGAAACTTGATACTCCATATTTTTCTTGCTTGCTTGCTTGCTGCAACTTATCTTCACAGACAGACAAGACTGAAACTTTTAGTTCCTTCCTTCTTCAGAAAACTGAAACTCTGCAGCAGATTTATCTTCAGGTTGATGATACTAACCGAGCATACTAACTTGATAATGCTGGTGTCCTCAGGCGCAGACTGCCGTGTGCCACTTCTTCCATGGGCGTCCACGCCACGGAGCTCCTTAAGGTATCTCTCATGTCCTGCATGTCCCGGCCATCAATTATGTACCCATAGATGCTGCTTATTGGTTTTCACTAGTACAACAATTTGTGTGTGTGCCAGTATGAGATTTGACAAGAGAAGATGAGCTCTTGTAGCGATTTGCACATGTTAGCCTTTCTATGGCAATTATGTCTGGTCTAATTGCATCACTTTGTATGGATCGTACAACTTTGTTTGCTACAGAATATATAGCACCATCCTGAAATAGTCTACTATTTCATTTGTGATCACGCCCTTGTACAACAAGCCTTCCAATCTGCTAAGTTTTGCTTCTCTTGATGTATGTATGTATATGTATGGGCAAAATGATGACAGGTGCAGACCTGAGCTGCCTGCCATGTCGTTTATAATAAACACACACTTGTAATAGTAAGATAAGATGATATTCAAATTGCGTAAGATTGCAATTTATCTCTCTTGCACTGGTAACAACATCACATATACTCCCTCCGTAAACAAATATAAGAGCGTCTAGATCACTAAAGTAGTGATGTAAACGCTCTTATAGATTCTTAATTGCTGCCAT
>NW_021255262.1:0-413 GCF_002162155.2 Triticum dicoccoides
ATCATTAATTTCATCCTCTCCCAAGCTTGTGCAACATGTTCATGATCAAGTTGCTTAAAATTCATAATATCGTTTCTAAGAGAGATGATCTTAGTGGGAGGAAAATACTTAGAGATAAAAGCATCTTTGCACTTATTCCACGAATCAATACTATTTTTAGGCAAAGACGAAAACCAAGCTTTACCACGATCTCTAAGCGAAAAAGGAAATAGCTTCAATTTAACAATATCGTTGTCCACATCTTTCTTCTTTTGCATATCACAAAAATCAACGAAGCTATTTAGATGGGTAGCGGCATCTTCACTAGGAAGGCCGGAAAACGGATCTTTCATGACAAGATTCAGCAAGGCAGCATTAATTTCACAAGATTCAGCATCGGTAAGAGGAGCAATCGGAGTGCTAATAAAATCATT
>NW_021255263.1:0-940 GCF_002162155.2 Triticum dicoccoides
GTAAACGCACCCAGGGTTCGTTAATCATGGAAATCACTCCGCGACCCCAAAACAATGAGTAATACTCCATGAAATGGGCCATAATCGGCCAAAACTGCCAATGTTGATGACCAACATATAAGTGCACCTTGGGGTTCAATAACTATGGAAATTGCTTCAGGACCTCAAAACAGTGAGTAATAATCCAAGAAACGGGCCAGAATCGGCCAAAACTGCGAGTGTTGATGAACGACACATAAACGCACCCCAGGGTTCGTTAATCGTGGAAATCACTCCGGGACCACAAAACAGTGAGTAATAGTCCAAGAAACGGGCCAGAATCGGCCAAAACTGCCAGTGTTGAGGACCGACACGTAAACTCACCCCAGGGTTCGTTAATCATGGAAATCACTCCGGGACCGCAAAACAGTGAGTAGTAGTCCATGAAACGGGCCAGAATCGGCCAAAACTGCCTGTGTTGATGACCGACACGTAAACGCACCCAGGGTTCGTTAATCATGGAAATCACTCCGCGACCCCAAAACAGTGAGTAATAGTCCATGAAATGGGCCATAATCGGCCAAAACTGCCAATGTTGATGACCAACATATAAGTGCACCTTGGGGTTCAATAACTATGGAAATTGCTTCAGGACCTCAAAACAGTGAGTAATAATCCAAGAAACGGGCCAGAATCGGCCAAAAGTGTGAGTGTTGATGAACGACACGTAAACGCACCCCAGGGTTCGTTAATCGTGGAAATCACTCCGGGACCACAAAACAGTGAGTAATAGTCCATGAAACGGGCAAGAATTGGCGAAGACTGCCATGTTGATGACCGACACGTAAACTCACCCCAGGGTTCGTTAATCATGGAAATCACTCCGGGACCGCAAAACTGTGAGTAGTAGTCCATGAAACAGGCCAGAATCGGCCAAAACTGCCTGTGTTGATGACCGACA
>NW_021255264.1:0-399 GCF_002162155.2 Triticum dicoccoides
CAACGTAGCGAGGAGTTAAGTTGCCATGATACCACAATGATGCACCTTAGGGAGGGTGACTCGTAGATTATTTCCCTAAGTGGCAAAAAGAATTACTTTTGATTCAAAGATCATTGAAACTCTTTATACCAGCCTAAGGCAATCACAAGCGATCATTTGGAGGGGGTCGGTAGAATGGCATACTCGGACTTGGATGATGTGGATTACCTTGTTGAAGACAACGTAATGGATGATTTTGCTTATCACCGGAAATGGAAGAGAGCCATGGTAGAATGGCACATTGGCGGTGCAAGCTGGGAACAAAATGCAAATGCTGGGAATGATTCTGGTAACTGGGGAAGAACCCAACAATAGAGAGTGAATTCACTGTTGGAGTGGTTATAGCATAACCGAGGAAAT
>NW_021255265.1:0-627 GCF_002162155.2 Triticum dicoccoides
AGAGAACCACATCCCCAGCGCCATGCTCCTGAGTCCGCTTCTACTGCCTCCAGTCGGAATACCTACCTACAACAGCAAGGTACTATGCAAGAATCGCGTTTTTATTTGAGAGAACTTGGTTTTGTTGCTGTTGTGAATGACATATGTAAGTGCCACGTTGGATCATTAAATTTTTGTTGATGTAGTACATGATCCTCCAGGTTAATTACTAGCAAGTATACATTCATTATTCTTTGCAAAAGAAACTAATGCTAAAACAGATCTTGGAAACATTCAGAGAAAAAAATGGCGATCGAAACCAAAATTAATGTATAAAGAAAATGTTATACCTGTGCCATTTAGGGGTGTTTAGGGACTAAACCAAACAAGGATTATGTGGTTTGGTGCCAGGCCGGCAACCACCGGTTTAAAGCACCCTGGATACTGACCACCGGTCTTGCATGTTAAGCATGTAATAACTGGCTTGCCTGGCAGCGTACATCCTATATAGCCTGATAACAGATTCATTTAGCATACTATGTTTTTATTGGCATGTTCTTGGATTCTGGCTCCTTGACTTCTCCAACAACACTATGCAAGTTACCCCCTCCATCCTTTATAGAGTGTGCTTCCAACTTTGTTGGAGGG
>NW_021255266.1:0-1070 GCF_002162155.2 Triticum dicoccoides
GAAGAAAGATACAGATAATGATATTGTTAAATCAAAGTTATTTCCGTTTTCACTTATAGATCGTGCTAAAGTTTGGTTTTCGTCTTTGCCTAAGAATAGTATTGATTCATGGAATGAGTGCAAAGATGCTTTTATCTCTAAGTATTTTCCTCCCGCTAAGATCATCACTCTTAGGAACGATATTATGAATTTTAGACAACTTGATCATGAGCATGTTGCCCAATCTTGGGAAAGAATGAAATTGATGATTCACAATTGCCCTACTCATGGTTTGAATTTATGGATGATCATACAAAATTTTTATGCCGGATTGAATTTTGCTTCTAGAAATCTTTTAGATTCGGCTGCGGGAGGCACGTTTATGGAAATCACCTTAGGAGATGCTACAAAACTCCTTGATAATATTATGGCTAATTATTCTCAATGGCACACCGAAAGATCTACTAGTAAAAAAGTGCATGCTATAGAAGAAATTAAAGTTTTGAGTGGAAAGATGGATGAGCTTATGAAATTGTTTGCTACTAAGAGTGCTCCTATTGATCCCAATGATATGCCTTTGTCTACTTTGATTGATAATAATAATGAATCTATGGATGTGAATTTTGTTGGTAGGAATAATTTTGGTAACAATGCTTATAGAGGAAACTTTAATCCTAGACTGTTCCCAAGTAATTCCTCTAATAATTATGGAAATTGCTACAATTATTCTTATGGTAATTTTAATAAGATGCCCTCTGATTTTGAGAATAGTGTGAAAGAATTTATGATCTCTTAAAAGAATTTTAATGCCTTGCTTGAACAAAAATTGCTCAAACTTGATGATTTGGCTGGGAACGTTGATAGACTCTCGCTTGATGTTGATTCTTTGAAACTTAGATCTACTTCTCCTAAGCATGATATCAATGAGTCTCTCAAAGCTATGGTAATTTCCATTGATGAGTGTAAAGAAAGAACCGCTAGACTGTGTGCTAAGAAAGATTGCTTTGTAAAAGCGTGTTCTTCTAGTTTCCATGAAAATACTGATGAAGATCTAAAAGTTATTGATGTGTCCCCTATTAAATCTTTGTTTC
>NW_021255267.1:0-619 GCF_002162155.2 Triticum dicoccoides
GGAGTTACACGATCTCATGGTCTAAGGAAAAGATACTTGACATTGGAAAACTCTAGCAAATGAACTATACGATCTTGTGCTATGTTTAGGATTGGGTCTTGTCCATCACATCATTCTCCTAATGATGTGATCTCGTTATCAATGACATCCAGTGTCCATAGTCAGGAAACCATGACTATCTGTTGATCAATGAGCTAGTCAACTAGAGGCTCACTAGGGACATGTTGATGTCTGTTATTCACACATGTATTACGATTTCCGGATAACACAATTATAGCATGAATAAAGACAATTATCATGAACAAGGAAATATAATAATAATGCTTTTATTATTGCCTCTAGGGCATATTTCCAACACTATCTATGTTATTATTGTTGAGAGAACTTGCACTAGTGAAAGTATGAACCCTAGGCCTTGTTTCCTACCATTGCAATACCGTTTACGCTCACTTTTGCCATTAGTTACCTTGCTGTTTTTATAATTTCAGATTACAAATACCTTTATCTACTATCCATTTTGCACTTGTATCACTATCTCTTCGCCGAACTAGTGCACCTATACAATTTACCATTGTATTGGGTGTGTTGGGGACACAAGAGACTCTTTGTTATTTGGTTG
>NW_021255268.1:0-590 GCF_002162155.2 Triticum dicoccoides
AAGTACCTACATGGGTTAGATAACATGCAAGATACAAATATATCCAAGACATAAGATTTTCATCATAAGATAAATATCAAGGATTAGTCATAAGCTCATGTCTTGCATGTATCCAATGGAGTTTCTACTCCAAGTTTGAAGCATCCATGATGTTCAATTCTCCTCTTAACCTGCAAAACACTTTCTCATCAAGAGGTTTAGTGAATATATCCGCTAATTGCTTTTCGGTGCGAACATGCTTAAGATCAATGTCACCCTTAGCAACATGATCTCGAATGAAATGATGACGAACTTCAATATGCTTAGTTCGAGAATGGTGTACGGGATTATGACCAATTTTGATAGCACTTTCATTGTCACAAAGCAATGGAACATGTTTCACATATATCCCATAATCTTTAAGAGTTTGGGTCATCCAAAGTAATTGAGCACAACATGAACCAGCGGCAATGTATTCCGCTTCGGCAGTGGATAAGGATACCAAGTTTTGTTTCTTGGAGGACCAAGACACAAGAGATCTACCAAGAAATTGACAAGTACCCGAAGTGGACTTTCTATCAACCTTGTCTCCGGCATAGTCTGAGTCGGAG
>NW_021255269.1:0-517 GCF_002162155.2 Triticum dicoccoides
CGTAACTAGTCCAATCTTGTTTCGACGGTATTGTGGGATGAAGCGGCCCGGACCGACCTTACACGTACACTTACGTGAGACAGGTTCCACCGACTGACATGCATTTGTTGCATAAGGTGGCTAGCGGGTGCCAGTCTCTCCCACTTTAGTCGGATCGGATTCGATGAAAAGGTTCCTTATGAATGGTAAATAGCAATTGGCATATCACGTTGTGGCTTTTGCGTAGGTAAGAAACATTCTTGCTAGAAACCCATAGCAGCCACGTAAAACATGCAAACAACAATTAGAGGACGTCTACCTTGTTTTTGCAGGGTATGCTATGTGATGTGATATGGCCAAAAAGAATGTGATGAATGATATGTGATGTATGAGATTGATCATGTTCTTGTAATAGGAATCACGACTTGCATGTCGATGAGTATGACAACCGGCAGGAGCCATAGGAGTTGTCCTAATTTATTGTATGACCTGCGTGTCATTGAACAATGCCATGTAATTACTTTACTTTATTGCTAAA
>NW_021255270.1:0-1286 GCF_002162155.2 Triticum dicoccoides
ACCTTCCATAGCTAGTTCCTTCCGATCAAGGCGACGAGAAGTACGTCCCCTAGCTAGCTCTGATCAAGGGAAGGCGATTCAATATGGCCGGCCATGACGAGCTCTTTCCCGTCGGCTCCACCTTCAGTCCCCAGGATCACGAGCTCATCAACCAGTTCCTCCATCAGAAGATCACCGGAGCAGACCGCGACCGCTTCAGCAGCTTCATCCATGAAGACGACGTCTACTCCGCGCCACCCAGGGACCTCATCGAGAACCGTGCCCACGTGCCTGGCTCCGACAAGGACGATGGAAAAGGAGGCGTGTGGTGCTTCTTCTCACCGGTCCGTCATCACCAGACCAAAGGTGGCCGCAGCGGAAGGCGACAGCGCATCGTCAACGACGATGAGGGTCACAACTGGCACTCGGAGAAGAGCAAGCCCGTGCTAGGCACTCAAGGTAAACGGGTCGGCCTCATCGACCATCTTTCCTTTCGGATCAAGAGGCCTGGAGCAGCCAGAACCAGGCTTGGGTGGTTGATGTCTACTACACAACCTTCTTCTTGTAGACGTTGTTGGGCCTGCAAGTGCACAGGTTTGTAGGACAGTAGCAAATTTCCCTCTAGTGGATGACCTAAGGTTTATCAATCCGTGGGAGGCGTAGGATGAAGATGGTCTCTCTCAAACCACCCTGCAACCAAATAGCAAAGAGTCTCTTGTGTCCCCAACACACGCAAACAATGGTAAATTGTATAGGTGCATTGGTTCGGCGAAGAGATGAAGATACAAGTGCAATATGGATAGTAGATAAAGGTATTTGTAATCTGAAATTATAAAAACAGCAAGGTAACTAATGATAAACGTGAGCGTAAACGGTATTGTAATGATAGGAAATAAGGCAAAGGGTTCATACTTTCACTAGTGCAAGTTCTCTCAACAATAATAACATAGATAGATCATATAACAATCCCTCAACATGCAACAAAGGGTCACTCCAAAGCCACTAATAGCAGAGAACAAACGAAGAGATTATGGTAGACTTATCTTTTCTGTTCTATCTATTCAAGAGTTCGTGGTAAAATAACATGAAGCTATTCTTTCCGTTCAATCCATCATAGAGTTCATACTAGAATAACACCTTAAGACACAAATCAACCAAAACCCTAATGTCACCTAGATACTCCATTGTCACCTCAAGTATCCGTGGGCATGATTATACGATATGCGTCACACAATCTCAAATTCATCCAACCAACACAATGTACTTCAAAGAGTGCCCCAAAGTTTCTACCGGAGAATCAAGAAAAC
>NW_021255271.1:0-975 GCF_002162155.2 Triticum dicoccoides
GCATTCTACCAAGGCAAGCTTGTTCCTATCAAATGGCCCATTCTGATTCCTCCGCCTGCTCCCGGTCCCCAGTTTGATTATCATGTGGAGCATAGGCCTCAGATTCAGAAGCCAAAGCCCAGGTTGCCAAGGTTTCCAGGTACTGCATCTGCACCAGGATCATTCAATGTAAATGGCTTCATTGCACACAACACCTTCTTTGACAGTGCCAAGAACCCATACTCCAAGCCCAGAATATCATCTGATAGGTTCTGGAGTTATCGGCAACTCAGTTATTACTCTTGTGTTCTATACAACCAAGGGCGCATATTTCCACATATGCGTCTGGATTCCAAAGCTATTGCTGGCCTGCCATGCCTAGAAGAAGCACTTGACTGCTTTCGAGATGCAGGCCTGCTGCAGTTTGTCACTGATAAGGAGCACTGGAATGAAGAGCTTCTGCTCCAGTTTTATGCCACTCTCCACATTCGAGGCTACAACAGGGATCCGAAGATATGGGTCCTTGAGTGGATGACAGGAAATGTCCATCATGAAGCCAAAACCTTTGACCTCATTGAGCTTACCGGCCTTTCCACTCCAGGTGAACTCTATGAACCTGATTGTCAGCTTCACCACGATGTTGTGGAAAGCATCTTTCAGAAGCCAGAGCCCAACATGAGCCAAATGCTGAGCATGATGAAGCCACTGCCACATGACGCTGAATATTCAAAGGAATTCTTTGTTGAAGACCTAGAGTATCTGCCCCGCACCATCTATCATATCATAAGGCGAACTCTATGGCCCATCAAAGGGCATTCCTCCTCCTCAAGGCTTGAAGGTGCAATGAAGACATTGGTCTTCTACATTCTGAATGGCAAAAGCTTCAATGCTTAGGACTTCTTCATTAGACAGTTTGCTGCTTCTGGCTCTAACATCTTTGGTCTGAAATTTTATGCTCCTTGGGTTATGCGTCTGATCAAGCTTCACTCTGCTATT
>NW_021255272.1:0-2315 GCF_002162155.2 Triticum dicoccoides
AATTACATGGCGATTGCATTTCATACAATAAAGCGACAACCATATGGCTCCTGCTAGTTGTCGATAACTGTGTTACAAAACATGATCATCTCATACAATAAAATTTAGCATCATGTCTTGACCATATCACATCACAACATGCCCTACAAAAACAAGTTAGACATCTTCTACTTTGTTGTTGCAAGTTTTACGTGGCTGCTACGGGCTGAGCAAGAACCGTTCTTACCTACGCATCAAAAACCACAACGTGGTATAGTAATTGCTTTTTGATCTTCAGAAAGAACCCTGTTCATTGAATCCGATTCAACTAAAGTTGGAGAAACTGACACCCACCAGCCACCTGTGTGCGAAGCACGTCGGTAGAACCAGACTCGTATAAGCGTACCGTAATGTCAGTCTGAGCCGCTTCATCTAACAATACCGTTGAATCAAGAATCAACTAGTGACGGCAAGCAATATGTATATACCCACGCCCACAACTCCTTTGTGTTCTACTCGTGCATATAACATCTACGCATAGACCTGGCTCGGATGCCACTATTGGGGAACGTAGTAATTTCAAAATCTTCCTACGCACATGCAAGATCTATCATGGTGATGCATAGCAACGAGAGGGGAAGAGTGTTGTCCATGTACCCTCGTAGACCGTAAGAGGAAGCGTTATGACAACATGGTTGATGTAGTCGTACGTCTACACGATCCAACCAATCCTAGTACCAGAAGTACGGCACCTCCGCGATCAGCACATGTTCAGCTCGGTGACGTCCCACGAACTCTTGATCCAGTTGAGTGTCGACGGAGAGCTTCGTCAGCACGACGGCGTGATGATGATGATGAAGAAGCTACCAGCGCAGGGCTTCGCCTAAGCACTACGATGATATGACTGAGGTGGATTATGGTGGAGGGGGGCACCGCACACGGCTAAGACATCAATGATCAACTTGTGTGCCCTAGGGTGCCCCTGCCCCCGTATATAAAGGGGCAAGGGGGGAGGCCGGGTGGCCCTTGGGGCGTGCCAGGAGAGGAGGAGTCCTCCTCCTAGTAGGAGTAGGACTCCCCTTTTCCTAGTCCTACTAGGAGGGGGAAAGGAAGGGGGAGAGGGAGAAGGAAAGGGGGGCACCGCCCCCCTTCCCTAGTCCAATTCGAACCAGAGGGGGAGGGGGCAGCGGCCTGCCCTGGCCGTCCCTCTCTCTCTCTGTCCACTAAGGCCCATGTGGCCCATTAGTTCCTCGGGGGGTTCCGGTAACCCTCCAGCACTCCGATTTTCTCCGAAATCACCCGGAACACTTCCGGTGTCTGAATATAGCCATCCAATATATCAATCTTTATGCCTTGGCCATTTTGAGACTCCTCGTCATGTCTGTGATCACATCCTGGACTCTGAACTACCTTGGGTACATCAAACACATAAACTCATAATACCGATCGTCATCGAACGTTAAGCATGCGGACCCTACGGGTTCGAGAACTATGTAGACATGACCGAGACTCATCTTCGGTCAATAACCAATAGCGAAACCTGGATGCTCATATTGGTTCCTACATATTCTACTAAGATCTTCACCGGTCAAACCGCACAACAACATACGTTGTTCCCTTTGTCATCGGTATGTTACTTGCCCGAGATTCGATCGTCGGTATCTCATTACCTAGTTCAATCTCGTTACTGGCAAGTCTCTTTACTCGTTCCATAATGCATCATCCTGCAACTAACTCATTAGTCACATTGCTTGCAAGGCTTATAGTGATGTGCATTACCGAGAGGGCCCAGAGATACCTCTCCGATACACGGAGTGACAAATCCTAATCTCGATCTATGTCAACTCAACAAACACCATCGGAGACACCTGTAGAGCATCTTTATAGTCACCCAGTTATGTTCTGAGGTTTGATAGCACACTAAGTGTTCCTCCGGTATTCGGGAGTTGCATGATCTCATAGTCATAGCAACATGTATAAGTTATGGCGAAAGCAATAGCAGTAAACTTCAACGATCATCGTGCTAAGCTAACGGATGGGTCAAGTCAATCATATCATTCTCTAATGATGTGATCCCGTTAATCAAATGACAACTCATGTCTATGGTCAGGAAACATAACCATCATTGATTCAATGAGCTAGTCAAGTAGAGGCATACTAGTGACACTCTATTTGTCTATGTATTCACACATGTACTAAGTTTTCGGTTAATACAATTCTAGCATGAATAGTAAACATTTATCATGATATAAGGAAATATAAATAAAAACTTTATTATTGCCTCTAGGGCATATTTCCTTCAGAAAATTGCTACTTCTTGAGCTTGCGTTGTTTTT
>NW_021255273.1:0-3203 GCF_002162155.2 Triticum dicoccoides
GGGGGGGGGGGCATTGGCCCCCTTGGCCACACAAAAGAGTAAAATGCATCATTGCCCCCCGAACTTGTTGGATAGGTCCAAAGCAGCCCTCATACTCAGGAAGTGTACCAATACGGTCCTCATACTTGAGGATACAAACTCAATACGGTCCCCAAACTTGTGGAGTACTAGACGCGCACCATGAGTCGAACCATCGACCTTGACGGTTGGCTTGTGTCGTGCACACGTGAGATAGCCAACTGAAGCACCGTTCGTTGCTGCTTAATAACAAGATGGGAGTTTCATTATATTTTGCTCAATGAAAAGGAAAATTAAATGATATATGAAGCCGACCATAACTGCGGCAGGCGGCTCGGGTACTCATCCAGGAGGTCATTTGTCCACGCCAGGCGCATGCCCGAGAGGGCACCAGACATGGAAAATGGTATATGCGGCGTTGGTGCATAACTATTTGAGCTCGGCAAGGACCTCTCAGTGTCAATGATGAACCAAGACGCCAACTTCCACCACCTCGCCGCACCGGCATGATGCGCCAAGCTCTCCACTCCAGTGATTCTAGTCGCATGTCTGGACAATGGGAATGGGTGTCGGCAGCAGAGACGGAGATCAAGTCAAGGTCGGCGGCGAAGCATGCCAACGACTGGCTATGTCATTGTTGCTATTAATTCGATCGCCACGCCTCTAATGAGAGTTCAGGTTGCAATGATTTCTACGTAATAACTAGGTTTAGATGATGCATGTAGCGTCAAGTACTCAGGTTGATGTGGTACCTCTCTAATCCCTTTCACATCATCAACATCCATGCATGCATGAGCAACTAGCATGTGCGTACGAAAACAACACAAATAAGAAGAAAAACTTAGCGGACCTTGTTTTCAGTGGAATACATCCAGCAGCTAGCTTAAGCTAACGAGCCTTGTTACTACGTACATGCCGGTGCGGCGAGGTGGTGGGAGTTGGCTTGCAGGCGTGCGACGGGCGCGGTGGCTACTGAAGCGCCGGCGAACTCACTCGTTGAGCCGGCGACCGACGCGCACAACATGTTCGACGAAATGCCCCCAAGGTAAAAAAAATTCCAACTTTTCTTTCCTTGTTATTTTTTCAATGCATTCATATAGATAGCTTATTTGCATTGTTCAAAAAACTTTATAGTCTCAATGATGATGCATACATGTCAACTATGGATGTTGGCTCCAACAATTCTCATTGGTCTCAAACCAATGACATGCATTTGGAAGACCATGAGTTCGAGGTGGACGAGGAGGGTGAGGGCATTGTGGACGCACCGAAAGGAAGAGCGGGTAATTGCACCAACGCCGATGACATCTTACTATGCAATACTTGGTTGCAAGTGTCGAGGGATCCATCCGTTGGAGGTGATCAAAGTAGAGATGCTTATTGGGGGCGGATGAAAGAACACTTTGATGTTCACAACGTGAGTGGAATTGACCGCTCCGAGAGATCACTTCGGTCCCGATGGTCGACAATCAACTCGGATTGTCAAAGGTGGGCGGCCTGTCAAAAGGCGGTTGACAAGTTGAACCCAAGTGGCACAAATGAGGACGATAGAGTAAGTGGCATTTCATACATGTTCATCATACATGTTCATCATACTTGTTGTTGGTGCTAACTTGCTTTGTTTTCATGTAGTACAACATTGCGCAAAACTTGTTCAAAGAAGAGGAGAGGAAAACCAAGAAGGGGAAGATCAAGAAAGGAAGGGTCTTTACCTTGCCCCAGTGCTATAACGTGTTGAAGGATGATGAGAAATGGAAGAAGCATGAAGATTTGGATGATTTGCATTTGAGCAACAAACGCAAGCGAACAATTGAGTTGGATGATGATGAGGAGGAGGAGGATGCATCAAGTGATGACGGCAAGAGAAGCCCCACACCCAACTCGGTTTCATACTCGAAGCCAAAGCGACCGGATGGGTGCAAGAAAGACAAAACCGAAAAGAAGAAGAGGAAAGGAGATGATGAGATCAAAAATGCTATGGAAGCTATTGCGAAGGCAAGAAAAGAAGCCAATGAGGTGAGGAAAATGGCAAGGAACCAAGATGCCACGGCCGAGGAGAGGAGGTTGACGGCCGAGGAGAGGAGGATGGCGGCCGGAGAGAGGAAGGTGGCTTTGGAGGAGAGAAGGTGAGCAATGAGGAGCGAACTAGATTGTTGGAATGGGAGAAGCACTTGTTCTTCTTGGACACATCTAACCTCAATGTGGCGCAAAAGGAGTATGTCAATCTTGCCCGTGAAGAAGTCTTGATCCAAAAAAGAGCCATGGTTCGTGCAATGGGTGGCGGTGGCTTCGGCGCCATGGGTGGCATGGGTGGCTTCGGAGGTACCGTGGGTGGTTTAGGTGCCATGGGAGGCATGGGTGGCTTTGGAGCACCCCCGACGCTATGTCCGCCATGGGAGGCATGAGTTTTGCTTCTCTCATGGGAGGCATAGGTGCACCTCCGGCCGCCATGGGCGGAATGTCTTTCGATGTGCCTCCTCACACACATTCTTTCCCATGAAGATGTTTGTTGCATACAGCTTGAAGCTCGGTCAATTTTTTTTGTGGTAGTGAGACGGTAGGATCGACTGTCTGAATTCACAACTCTGGTGCTTTATTCTTGGGGATAATGTTCAGCTACCTATTTGCTTTTATTGTTATGACTTTTTTGTTGTAGTGAGACAGCAGGATAGACTATCCGCTTAACCACTCTGTAGTTTTTGATTTCTCATTTTAAACCTGGATCATAATCATTTAGATGTAGCTTCCTGTAAATGAGAACAATAAGCTTATTGTAGCTGTAGCATCTTCCTATAACGCTAAGAACAACAAATCTCCCTGTATATGTAGCTTTCTTGTAGTGTTGAGAACAGTAGACCCCCTTGTAGATTTAGCTTTCCTCTAGTGCTTAGAACAAAGCGTTCTGCTGAGAACAAGAAATTCTTGGATAACATTCGTGGGAACCTGATGCTTCATCGGAACCTGCTAGTTTCCTTTTGATGTACACAAGTGATGACACTCATGAATAGCAAGCAACCATCTTAGCAAGTATCTATTTCAAAGATGATGTATTTATGTTTTTTACTGGGTAAAATATCATTTTGTGTTGCAAAGTTCATTTATAAAAGTTGGGCTGGTTACTTGCTAGGAATATATTATGTAATCTTTTCTTTTTCTTTTACCATAAGTTGACTAGCATTATTACT
>NW_021255274.1:0-711 GCF_002162155.2 Triticum dicoccoides
CCCCTAGACCAGCTAGCATCTTAGAGGCGTCGAAGTGCATGATCCAATTGGAGTACGCGCCGTACTCTTTAGGGACTTCGGCTTCTGTCCATTCAGCGATGAAGTCAGCCAGTACTTGCGACTTAATGGACCATCGTGGTTTGTATGTTATGTCGAACGGGAGGAGCTCGATAGCCCATTTTGCAATCCAGCCCGTGGCATCGCGGTTATTTATTATGTCACTGAGCGGTACTTCGAAGGCCACCGTGATTGAACACTCTTGAAAGTAGTGCCGTAGTTTTTGGGATGCCATGAAGACCGCCTATGCTATCTTTTCATAATGTGGGTACCGTGAGTTGCATGGAGTGAGGACCGTGGATATGTAATATACCGGCTTTTGTAGTGGGAATTTATGTCCATCTGTCTCTCGTTCGACGACGAGCACTGCGCTTACAACCTGGTGTGTTGCAACTATGTATAGCAGCATGGGTTCACCGACATTTGGTGTTGCCAGGATTGGATTGGTGGCCAAGAGGGCTTTTATTTCCTCCAGCCCAGCCGTAGCCGCATCTGTCCACTCGAAGTGTTTGGTGCGTCGAAGAAGGCGATCAAGAGGTAGCGCCTTTTCTCCTAATCGAGAGATAAAGCGGCTTAGGGCGGCCATGCATCCAGTTAGTTTCTGGATTTGCTTGAGGTCTGTTGGGGTAGCCAACTGTGACAGAGCTCGGATTT
>NW_021255275.1:0-1360 GCF_002162155.2 Triticum dicoccoides
TACCTCCATGATGGTTATAATACAGCAAATTTTCCCATTTTTCTCTATAGAGAAGGACCGATTTGGAAACTCAGGATGAGTTAACCTGTGCTAATACCTTTGCTATCTTCAAGAATTCTTAGTGGCAGTATCAGAATTACCTGAAGAAAGCGTACTTCACCGGCAAAGAAACTCATCAAATTCCCTTACGTTCTCCTGAGACACATTTACTGGACGATGACTGGGAACGCCTTGTTCTGTACTGGTCCCGAACCAAGAATGTGGTAAGGTCTATGAGCTCATTTTCTATTTTTAAGTATTATATTCTTGCATCTTACTGTACTCTGTTCATGTAGAACAAGTGCCTAAACCTCAAGAACAACTGTTCTAATTTAAGATTCCATTGCTACCATAGGACATAGATATATGTTTGTTTGATGCTTTTATTATGTACTAGTACTTGGCAATAGAAGACTTGGTAGTTTAATCCTGTCCACCGTACTAATGAACTGGTTCACCGAAATGAGTTTCATATACAAGTACATGCTAAACTTGTTATGTGTCTGCTTGTTTCTTATTTTAGAATGCTGACGGAATATTGGGGAAGAGTGCCTTATTAAGCAACGGTAAAGGAAGTAATGCAAATAAGGTTCAGGATAGTGACACATCCTGTCTTGGTTAAGTGTTGGAGTTACTGGCCACTACCGCTTGCACAAGCTATTCAAACTCACTGTCTGAATCAGTTCGGTTTCTTGAGTCTCAACTACAAGCTGAAAGACATCGATACGCTGTGCTGCGACAAGAAGCGGAAGGACTGCAGAAGTCCCTGGAGCATTCAGATGCATACTTTCTGGTGCAACAGCAAGCGTTGGAGGATTTTAGCGCCAAACAAGACAAAGCTAAACAGCTTGCTAAGCATATTGCCAGCATGGTGGATACCCAGGATAACTTTTCTTTAGCTCTTTTGAAGTTGTTTCAGTTATGCTCTTGTTTTGCTGCCGCGTTTATTTGCCCTGGTGGCCAATTTTGACGGCCAGTGTATATGATATGCTGCTTTGTTCCCTATATTTGCACTGGTGGCGAACTTTGATGCCTAGTGGATGTAATATGTGTAATAGGCGTGATAGCCTAGCGTTAGTTGCTTGCTTATTTATTTCCTTGTTGCCTTGTTTATTTGTTTGCTTGTAGTCATTGCAGTTCTTTTTCCGCGGTTAACTAGTGGCTGCAATAACATATTTTTCAAAACTAGGCCACAATAACCATGGGCTAATATTTACTGTAGTTACACTGGGCCTCCTACGGGTCATAGAAACAGTGGGCCTTCTACGGGCCGTAGAAATAGTAGGCCTTCTACGGGCCGTAGAAACAATGGGCCTTCTAC
>NW_021255276.1:0-758 GCF_002162155.2 Triticum dicoccoides
ACTATGAAACCTGTCAATCCCCGGGATCAAGGTGTATCGGAGAAGGACCGAAACATGGAGCATTAGAACTCAAAGTTTTGTCAAGAAAACTCTAAGACAGGAGATATCAATCATGAAATGAAAGCTCATGGCAGTAACATGGGCATAGACATGGCTATCCATGATGTTATCGCTCGCCTATGCTATTGTCACCGTGCGGAGTTAAGCATGCAGATGCATGGAAGGATTGGATGGTAGAAAGCTGATGGAGCATCTATCTGCAAACGTTGGAGTGTTAACCTTAGCTGGTGTATTCACCAGGATCTGGAGTGTTACATCAGGTAGTTAAGATGGACCTACAAGAAGCAATATTTGACAATAAGGCAATTGGTGAAGAACTCAGGACCCAGAAGCTGAAAGTAGACAAGATGAAGGAGCAAAACATCGAGATACCGGAGATTTGACAGTAACTGAAGGACAGTAGGACCATGGCTCATGCCAAGGATGTTGAAACCTAGAAGTTTGGAATGCAATTCCAGAATATTCAAGGATGTCACGAGAGACTTCACGTTAACAGAGTTGATCTGGCAAAAGAACTTGAGAAGGACAAGCATGATCGGAAGAAGCCATTGGAGGCATGAACAAGGCTTGAAGAGTTTGGAGACGTTGAAGATTTATTGACCTTTAGAAGACCAAACCCCTGTTATATACCTACGTTAGATGCGATGCTTGTGAGCTGTCATTTGTTTGATGTTTTCTCGACAGCCACAACAAAAAAA